>NC_043708.1:6772739-6876279 GCF_006229205.1 Suricata suricatta | reverse complement strand
TTTCCACGCTGTTTCTAGACCCAGAGGGACAGAATGAGCCAAGATGGAACCACCAGAGGGTGGCAGTGGTGTGTGTGGGGGTCCCTTCTTCTGGAACGGGGGCCAAAGTTTCCTCCCACAGACCCCGGACTGTCAAGCGACAGCAGAGTGCCTAGGAGGGCCCTGAGAAAGGCAAGCCTTCCTGGGATTCTGCGAGACTTTCGCACTTCGCCCTGAGAGCCGGGGGAGGAACGGGGGGAGGAGGCAGACTGACATTTTTCATAATATATAGAATTAAAATAAAAATAAGCAGCATCGCGAAGCTCCCACTTTGAGCCACTGTATTCCAAGCACTTTATTTATTTATTTATTAAAAAAAATTTTTTTTAATATTTTATTTATTTTTGATACAGAGAGAGACAGAGCATGAGAGGGGGAGGGGCAGAGAGAGAAGGAGACACAGAACTGGAAGCAGGCTCCAGGCTCTGAGCTAGATGTCAGCACAGAGCCTGACACGGGGCTTGAACCCACGAGCTTGAGATCTGACCTGAGCCGAAGCCTTAACCGACTGAGCCACCCAGGCGCCCCTCTGAGCACTTTAGACTTTATCTCCGTTATTTCTTGTAATGGTCCTCTAAGCTCGGTCCTGTGATGGTGCCCACTTCCCAGATGAAGGAACGAAGCTTCGAGAGGTAGTTTAAGCTTGGGAGGGCAGACCTGGGGTTTGAGTGCCAGCCTGGGGCTCTGGCCCGGAGCCGGCAGTCCGCCCCTCTCCCAGGACCCTGTGTTGAGTTTTTCTGGCTGGGGTCCGGGATCTGTGGACCCGGCCACAGTTGAGGCACGTGTCCCAGAGCAGTCTTCGGAAGGTAGGAGAGAGCTTCTGCAAGGTGCTGAGACAGGAGAATACGGGTGTGGCTCCCATCTCCTCAGCCATCTTTCGAGGGGACAGGAAGAATTCTGATTTCATTTCCTTTTGAGTTTTGGCCTCTAGGTGGGAGGGAGGGGGAAGCTCTGCGCACCACCCACTGCGGAAGAAAGGACGGGTGGGGAGAGTCTAGATCACGGGTCTGGAGCTTTCCCTGCTGCCTGGGGGTCTAGGAAGGCATCCCGGTGATGGCATTTGGATTACTAATACTTTGTCACAACCACAGTGAACTCTACGGGGCTTAGTCCCTCCCGGCCTTTGTGACGGCGGAAGATAGACTTTTAGATGTGACTTTTCTCACCTAGCAGATAAAATACAGACTGAGATTATAAACATAGGTTACAGGACAGAAGTTACAGACTAAGAGTTCTATGGCTGCATCAGATTAGTTGTTTCTAGAGATGAAAAGGGGCAGTGTGATCAGGTAATATTTCACAGGAGCAAGGGTTAGGGCTTCAAGGGATGAATAGGAGTTTTCTTTTTTTTTTTTTAATTTTTATTATGTTTATTTATTATTGAGACAGAGAGAGAAACAAAGTGTGAGTAGGGGAGGGGCAGAGAGAGAGGGAGACACAGAATCCGAGGCAGGTTCCAGGCTCCGAGCTAGCCGTCAGCACAGAGCCCGATGCGGGGCTTGAACCCACAAACCGTGAGATCACGACCTGAGCCGAAGTCGGATGCCCAACCGACTGAGTCCCCCAGGGGCCCCAGAATAGGAGTTTTCAAAGCAGGGGATGACGGAGGAGGGGTGCCCTCCAACTGGGCAGTATGGCCCGTGCTGATGTCACAGCGTGTCCTCGAATGCACCAAGATTGTATATCATTAGATTCTTCTTTCCTGTCCTTTAATGAAATACTTTTACAAAACCCCTATGAAAGTTGAGATGAGTTCACTGAAATTCAAAATATTCCTTCCCTTTAGTTTCATATGTGGTCCCTGAAACGGAGTCTCTTTTTCAGAAACACAAAGAAGCCAATTCTAACGGAGTTAGAAGTTTTCAACTGCAGATGGGGACTGGAGAATGCAAAGTGGAAAATTTAAACAAATCGGGGGGCGCCTGGGGGCCTCAGTCAGTGAGGCATCTGATTTTGGCTCAGGTCATGATCTCATGGTCTATGGTTCTATCCCCACGTCGGGCTCTGTGCCGACAGCTCTGAGCCTGGAGCCTGCTTCCGATTCTGTGTCTCCCTCTCTCTCTCTGCCCCTCCCCTGTTCATGTCTCTCTCTGACTCTTTGTCTCTCTCTCTTTCTCAAAAATCAATGGACATTTAAAAGTCTTAAAAATGTAACCAAATCAGGCATCTTCAGAGCTGCCTTTTCTCCAAATTGAGACCACATCACAGGTGACTATTCAGAGCCCCATGCTGAGCATGTTAGGTGCGAAAGGCGATGGGCGTGGCTAGTGGGCAGATGGGCTGACCTGAAGCCCTGTGGCCTTAGCCAGAATTTCAGAGGATTTAGATCCTTGGTCTTGCTTATCGGAGGCCCCGGGGTGCAGTGGGAAGAGAGGGCTGGGAAGGACAATGGCCTGTAAGCTTAGTAACAGGTTTGCCCACAGCACTTTCCAGATTTCCTATCACTGCCTACAGAGTATTCTGAACCCAGTTCCTGGGCTAGATTCTACCATCCAGGCTGGCACACCCTACCTCAGCACTGAGTGGAAGGCACCAAGGCCTGTGGAAAGAGTTTGATGGAGGCCTGCCCAGGTGATGAGGGAAAGGGCTAAGGGGAGGAAGAAGGGAGGACCAGCCTGAACTCTCTAGGTGCATCTCCACATTTGAGGGCAAAACTGCGGCTTCTGGAAAAATTTGCAGGCTGAGGTCAAGGTTGGTTGTCCCCGGCAACTTGGCGGGTCTCCAGGCCGGCCTGAAAGTTAGTTCACGCCAAATGATCTTGGCATCCCCCCGTGTTTGTGCTAGGCCTGCCAAATCCCTATCATGCTTGATTGTCACGTCAACCCCTGGGCATCACATGGCCTCCGTCTCTCTCGGGGCCGGAGGACGAGCACATGAGTTCCATCTCAGCGAGGTGGCCCTGCTCTCTGGACTGCCCCCATCTCACATCCTAGGCAACTAACAAGAGGGACTCCATCCGGCCTCTGGAAACAGCCCGATGAGCGTGGGTCCAGGCAGGTCAGGATTTCCATGCGGTCACTCAGAGCGGGGCTCGGGAATCCCCTCACTGCACCCGTGCCCCCCCTGCACGACCTTCCGTCAGTGCGGCCACAGGTTGGCGCCCCATCTGTCTCCTCAGCCGGGAAAGAGGGCCGGAGCCCTGCCGGGGCTGGGGCTGCGCAGGGGGATTACAGCCCATTCACACCCAGTAAGCCCCCAGCTCTACGCCCTGGTCCCAGAAGGGAGAGGGTAGCGGCTTCGGTACAGAAGGGTGTGGACCTTGAGAACATCCAAGGTGCCTCTGAGGGGCCACCTGCTCCTGGAAATAGGAGCCTAGAAATAGGGACAGTGAGTGACTCTGAGGCGCCGCTCACCCTGGGCTTCTCCGGCTTCCCCACACCGCCCTGCGTGGGCTCTCCCCGGGCCGGGCCCTCTCCCTGCCTCGTTATGCCCCTGTGCCTGCCGCTGGCCAGCAAGCCTTTCCCACAGCACCCCACAGTTCAGAGGGGCTCCGGGGCAGGGCCAGGAGGTGTCACAACTCCTCTGTGCTTCTTCCTTTTTCACATCACTACAGGGGTGTGACAATGACACCTGCTCACTTGTGTCACTGTTGCCAATTTTAATGCGGTTAATATACATCAGGAGCCCAGAAGGTGGATGGCTGGTGAAAGGCCACAGCTGAACTTGCCAGATCTCTCCTCAAGTCAGCTCAGGAAGCAGGGCACGGACACAAGTAGACAAAACCCGCAAGGACACGGGAGGTGGGGGAGAGACCACGGCCGTGCGTGTGTGGAGCTGGAGAGCAGGTGGGGATGGGGGATGGTCTTGTAAACCGGAGGGAGGGTAATGCTCTGAGTCAGGGGTGCCACAGCGCCCCGGCGGCCTCAGAAAGAGAGGGCACCACATCCGGATGGGATGGGGACAAGGAGCAGAGAACGGGGAGTTGGTTGGAGGAGAAAAGGATGATTTCTGAGCCCGACAGAGGCACTTTGTGAAATCTCTGAGAAACACTGGAGCAGAGCGTCCAGAGATTGGGGACCAAGGAGACCAAGGTGTGAAAAGAGAAAATGCGAAAGAAACACTAGACTCCCCAGCCTCCTCCTCGGCAGCCCCAGGACTCTGACCTGCCTGCATTCCTGGCTCATGGTCCCTCGTCTTCCCTAAAAACTGGCAAGGTCTGGTCCACTCCGTCTCGCACCACATTACTCAGACCCTCCGCCTCCTGCTTCCACACGTAAGGACCTGGTGATGACATAGGGCTCACCAGCGAGGCTGCTCCAGGACAGTCTCTTGATTTGAAAATCAGTTGGTCAGAAACCTTCATTCCACCTGCCGCCTTCATGCCCGTTTGCCGCATAACATATTCCCAGGTTCTATACGGGTTTGGACGTAAGCATCTTCAGGAGGTGGTCGGTCTGTTCACCACAAGCGTGAATGTGACAATGAAGGTCTTAGTAAAAAGTGGTGTCCCCAAATGGTGCGACTGTTTACACTCTCCTCAGCGGTCCAGATGGCTGTCCACCGTCCCCCACGCACACCAACCTGAGCGTTACCAGGAGAAACAAACTGTGTACAATTTGAATTGCTGAGCTACCGTGCCTCATCATGTTCTTATTTCTCTGCTTGCACGATATGTCGATTTTTCTCTCCAAAGACTGGTACTTAGATTTGTCCTTTTGTAATTGGCCGTTCATGACACCTGCTCATTCCTCCATGGGCAGAGGAGTGGGGGTGGGGGGATATCATCTCCATGTTTATTTCTAAAAGCTCTTTTTCCGTTAACGCGATGAACTCTCTAGATCCCTGTCGAGAGTTTGTCCTGGTTACAGACTCCCTCTTTAATCTCACTCCTGTACCTGATATCTACAATCTGAGAAGTTTTCCACGTAGACTATCTCACTAGTTTTTCCTCATGGCTTCTTCCTTAGTTTAATAGATAATGATGGTAAGTAAGATTTTTCTCACCCGTGGTTATGTAAATATTTACCAAATTTTTTGTTGTGGTTAGTTTCCATTTGTCCATTTAACTCTTTAACTCATTCTAGAATTTATTTTAGTTACAGCATGAGGTTAAGTATTATCCCCTTTGTCCTTTTTCTAATTACTCCGGTTGTGAACCTCTGATGTTTACTGTCTGCAGCACATGATTTGGGTCTATAGCCTTGTAATGGTTTTTTGTTTTTTTTTAAATAACAAAAATGAGATTTCTCCTGCCAAGATCTCACTGCCATTTTATATTTTATTTTATTGTATGTATGTATGTATGTATGTATGTATGTAGGTATGTATGTATTTATTTATTTATTTTATTTTTGAGAGAGAGAGGCAGAGCATGAGGGAGACACAGAATCTGAAGTAGGCTCCAGGCTCCAAGCCTGATGCTGGGCTTGAACCCACGGGTGGTGAGATCATGATCTGAGATGAAGTCAGACACTCAGCTGACTGAGCCTCCCAGGCACCCCCTCACTGCCATTCTAGCACAGGTGCTGCCTCCCTCCGGGCTTCTTCCGGGGCCAAGAAGGGGAGCCAGCGCAGCGACAATCAAGCAAGGCCTCCCGGACATCCCTGCAAGGAAGGGGAGAGCGAGGGCCCAGCGCCTGGGGCCAGGAAGCTCTTTATTTCTGGAGGCCACACCCTTGCCAGCCCAGTAGGGGGACCAGGCTTCTCTTTGCCAGCGCATGTCCGAGCCATCTGGGGGGGGGCACCTTCAATGCACCCCTGGTCCCTGAGGGGGGGGCCTTTGCGGGGGGGGGGGGCTACGCTCCTTCAGCCCAGGGGCACGTGGATCGCTGTGAGCGCTGCAGCCCGGCGCCCCTTGACCCTGCGCCCCCGGGTCCCGCCTGCCTGGGCCCACCCCCTGTGCCCCCACCCACGCCCCGATAAGGGCTCCTGGGGACGCAGGGAGAACTTTCTTCAGGGCGGCGGCTCCGGGAAGGCCTCCTGGTCTCCTGCATCCTCTCTGCCCAGCTGGCGTCCCGGGACAGGGAGGTGGCACAGGCCGCCGTGAGTTCGGGTACGGAGTTGCAGTCGGGGCTCCGGTGGGCAGGTCTCTGAAGGCGAGCTCTGCAGGAGACCCCTCGGGGCTCCCTCCATCCACCCGCGCTCCCGCTCAGGCGCAGCACCTGCTGGTTCCTCCGGAGAGCTCCTCTCACCCGGCTCTCTCTCCGGGTTGTCTCTGGGGTTCTGCTCCTTGCAGATGCTCAGGAAATTCTTGTCGAATGCACCGACGAGCAAATGGGGGGGTAAACTGAGTCAAAGGTGGCCTAGAGAGTTGGAGCCATCAGATCTAGGAGGTGGATGTGCACTTAGTCATTGCCTCTCCATTCCTCTTCTTCTAGAAGCGTCTGCCTACCCAGAAGCCTCTGCTCCAGGAGCAGTCAGGGCAGCCTTCCCTGCACCAGCCAAGCTCACTGCCTTGGGCCAGCCAGGTCCGGTCTGTGCCGGGCACTTGGGATTAAGGGTGGAAATGCTGACTTTTAGGTACAAGGCGGTGTGGGGACTGGGCCGGAGTCAGGTCGCACAGGATGCAGCCAGGTGTTGGCTGAAGTCCTGGGGAGGCGCGGGGAGAAGGAACAAAACAAGGTCAGGGGGAAGCAGGGACGAGCACTGGCGGATCTGCAGGGCAAGAGGGCCCGGACGCAAGTCCAAGGGAGAAAGGAGAGACAGACAAAAAGATGGAGAGGGAGACACAACTCCCTGTCTCAGGGACTCTGAAGACGGACACGCCTGGTTTTGCATCCCGGCTCTGCCCCTTCAGCTGCATGGCTTTGGGAAAACTCCCGGTGGCTGAGAGTCGGTTTTCTCATCTGTGAAATGGGGATGCATCCTGAACAAGCCCTCCAGCAGGACCTCGGGAGCTCCCAGCTCTGGTCCTGCCTCTGCTTTGGTGGGAGGTGCTGGCGGCCGTGGCCAGCGGGGTCTGCTGCCTGCAGCTGCTTCTCCCAAGAGCCCAGGACTCTGCTTGGAGACAGTTTGCACATGGCCATGAAAGGGTGGTGCAGCCTCCTCCTGGCCGCCCCCCCCCCCTTCTGACCTGTGTGCAGAGCCATGAGCCTCACCTTTGGGCGCTTTGCCAAGCCCCTCCTCAGGGAGGGTCACAGCCTCCAAAGGACTCGTCATCAGGAATCCACTAATAGGTGCGCAGACACTCAGACACCTGGGCTTGAGGCTCCGGGGGAAGCGGGTCACAGTCTAGCTGCAGGGCTACCCTGCGTCTGCCATCGGCCCCCGGAGACCACTTTACTCTGGAAAATTCTGCACAGAGGTTAAATGTCCTTTCTCTGCCCAGTGAGGGACACAGCCCCATCCAGCCTCCTTGGGGTGGATTACTTACCCTTTGCGACATTGAAAGAGGGAGGAGGGGCCACCGCTTGGGCTGGAGAGAGGGAGACCGGAGGTGGGGGACATTGGTAGGAAAGCTGGGGCTGAGCAGCCCGTGGATACCCTATTTTCAGGCATTTTCAGTCATTTTGTCTGGCTCAAGGCAGAGTGTTCATTGAATCATGTTGGCCCAGGCTGGATCTAATTGGATTGAGCAGCCTGGTCCCTGGGGCTCCGTGCTCCGTTCACCAGAGGTCCTGGGGCAGGTGACACATGGCTTCTTACATAGACTCTGATAATTACCGAATCTGAAGGTTTCAAGTGACCCCAGAAGCCATCAAATGCAGGATTTTTCTCCATGTCACCTGGTACTTAAAAATGAGTCACAATGACACCGAAACTGCTTTTGATCTCCTCTAGGGACGGCGGGCTCACTACCCCTGAAGACAGCTCATTTGACAAAGACTGCTGTGTGCTTGGAAAGTTCTTTGTTACGCGGCCCCAGAATTTCTCCCTGAAACAGCATCCGTTTGGGTTCCTTCTCCCGCAGCCTCCACATTCCCTGCTCCTTTAGCTGTTCTGCTGAGGTGCTGGGGCCCCCACCCTGTCCCTTCCCCGTGGCACCCCAGGGCGCTGCCGCACCAGTCAGGAGGGGCTTGTCCGGGCTGTGCAGCGGCTGACCCCAGAGGCTCAGTGTTCGACGGGACCAAGGCTGGCGTCTGGCTCCTGCTCCTCTGGGACTCAGGCCGAGGGGGGCTCTACCTGGGCTTTCCAGTCCTTGTGACAAAGGGAGAGAGGACACAGTGGAGCCGCGTGACGCCTCTTGAAGCTTCTGCTCAGAAGCAGCCGATGCCAATTCTTCCCACATTTTATTGATCAAAGTGAGTCACGCAGCTACGCCTGCAATCAACAGGGGGGAGCATGTGACCCTCCATTGTCTTCTGGAACAGGAAGAGACACGGGCCTGAGAGCTTCCCTCCAGTCCGGGTCCTGACGGCATTGGGTTGAGTTGCCCTGCTTCTTTCCTCTTTCCGGCTCTGGCACCTCTGTGAACGTATGGAGGGTGTCTATTTACAGTTTGGGATTTGTGAAGCCTTCTGCCGGAACTCCTTCCCCCTTCCTCACCGATCTCCCATTTCACGCTTCACCTTGAATGTTGCTTCCTCAGAGAAGCCCTCCTGGCTTCCCCGACAGCTGAGTCCTGCTCTCCTGGGCTGACACAGCCCTGCAAGTCTTCCGGTGCTGCCCGCACATCCGACTCGGCCAGTGCCCGTCATTCTGGCCTGACAGAATCTGCCCGACGAACTGCAGTCCCCACCCGCTCAGTCCTGTGCTCCGAGGTCCACCGTGACGCCTCACACTTTGCAAACACTCAGTCACGTTTGGTTGAGTGGTTGAATGGCAAAAACATCACTCTTTTTGATGGAGTATGCTTTTCCTATAATTTGTTTTCTAAACCGAAAACAGGCACTGCAAATTCCTGTCCCTAAACCCCGATATACTCTTAGGTTTGGTTTTCCTTCTGAGTCTTTCAATCCCCTAAACCAGAAATCACACAGACTTTGCGAGATGGAAAACACATCGTGCTCACGGGCATGTGCACACACACACGCACACTCACATACACACAGTCTCTTCCTGGATTTTTCTTTTACTATATGCAAAATTCCCCTGTGCATTTCTTTTATGAATTGGGTCCTTCTGTTTTATAGCCAGCACTATTTGCAGTTACTGCAAAGCCGTATTATGGCCACAGACTCTCTTTTTTATAGTCCTGGAACATGGGCCCCTGGAGAAAGTCGCTTCGCAGAGCAAGGGCCAGTAAACGGGACTCAGGCGCCAGCAAAAACACTCCTCTGAAAAGTGCCTCAACTTCTCTTCTTGCACCCTGTCATTCCTCACCTTAACGAGCAAGCCCAAAAAAAGTCCCCTGGTTTCTACGGCTTGTTAGGTCTATCATCTTTTTAATTAATAGTGTTTTTACGAAGCCGTTTGAACTGTGTCATTTCCATTATCAGAAACGCATTGCCATTAATGAATAATTTTCATTTCTGATCCCTGGTATCATGCTAGTTGATCTCCTGTTTCCATGCCTTCGAATGATAGCATCGTTTTCTGCCCACGATCAAATTTAATTTGGACTCTGATTATATTATGCTGTTGCGACTGAAGTGTCAATTTTTGTCAGGCAATTAGGAGCTATAACCTGTGAAGTTAAGTTTGATAGGCATTGTAATTGGATTGTTACACTAATAGCCTGGAACGTTCCTCTTCCTCCTGCTACTTTGATTCTTGATGCCTACTCCCATCGTGAGAACAAAGACATTTGGTTATTATACAACCTTAGGATGCCCGAGACAACACGATGGCAAGGGGACGTTTTTGCGCTGCGGTGTGCTTCCGTCTAACTTGGAGTGTGGGACGTGGACAGTTCGCCGGAATCAGAACAAAGAGAAAGTGTTACAGAGAAGCCCCTTGGGAGGAAAAGTTACTGTCTTAGAAGTTAGCTAAGACTCCAGGTAAGATGCAAAGGAGCAGCCCAAATAGCTGAGGCATCACTCTGTCCCTCCCTCCTGCCTCTTCTTCCGCCCTCCTTCTGTCCCTCTCCCCTCCCCTCTCCCTCCTTAGTCTCCTCCTTTCTTTCCTTTTCCCTTTGTCTCTCCCTCCTTTCCTTCCCCTCCCTCCCTTTCCCTTCTCTCTCCCTTTCTTTCCCTTCCCCTCTTTCCTCCTCTCTTCTCTGTCTCCTTCCCCTCCCCCTCCCTCCCCTTCGCTTCTCTCTCTCCCTTCCCTCTCCTTCCATCCCCTCCTCCCTCCCTCCCTCCTTCCCCTCTCCCTTTCTTTTCTGTCCCTCATTCCTACAATCTTTTCTCCCTGGCACTAGGCGACCTAGGTCATATGTCCTGGTGAAGCAGACAAGCCCTCCGTGCTCCTGCGGTCTGAGGCACAGCAGTGGAGAAAGGGAGACAGAGAAGGAAGCACTGTGGGAGCAGGTCCTTGATGGGAACAGAGAAGCCGGAGTCTCCCTGGGGAAGGGAGCCTGCTGCAGGGGAGCGGAGGGCAGTCCAGCTGGCTGGAAGGGCACACGAGGCGCTGGGCGCCGGGGAGGAGTTGTGGGGAGGAGTTCAGTGCACGAAGTCTAGTCTGGGCCGGGCTGGCAAGAGCTGAACCCAGAAGGGGGTGGGCCAGATGATGAGACAGGCGTCTGGGTTTCCCCTGGGGCCCTTGGGGGTGTGACTGCAGCGCAGTGACCATACCTACTTTGGAAGGTGGCCTGGATGGCTTCAACAGCATGTCTATCCATGGTTCCCCAAAACTCACTTGCCTCACGACAACCTGACTGCTCTTTACCTATGCAAATCTGGGCAGCGAATGAGCACACTGCTTAAGGCCCTTTGTCTTGCTCTTAGAGCAAAGATGAAACCTTCAACAAACTGTCCAAACCCGGTCCTCTGGGAGAGTGTGCAGGGCGAGGGAGGGCTTGTTAGTGACTCCACCTCAGGTGGCATTTAGGGCTGTCCTGGGTAAGGAGGAGGTAGGGGGTCACAACCCGTAAGACCCACCTGGCATGGTCTGGCTCTGGGGTCCTTCTCCAGCTCTTCCCAAGTTCTGGCCCCTCCTGGACTCAGCATGCCACCTCTGCTGATGTTTTTGCTTTCTCCCACTCCTCCAAACTCATTCTTGCCACAGGGCCTTTGCACATGCTGCTTCTGCCTTCCGAACCATGACCCTGTTGCCTCCATTCCTGCCCAGGCTCTCTTGACAGCTGAATTCCAATGGAGTCAGACAGTGGAAGGCACCAGAAAAAGACAGGTGGGCGGGAGGGTGAGGTTAGATTCCCCCAACTCTTTCCATCTCGGCACCTCTGGCAAAGCTCTTCTGCACATTCTGGCTCTCAACTGGTGTCTTCTCCTGCTCCGATGGCCTCCATTCTTCTGGCCTTGTCCCTCTGGTCCATTCCTGGTTTGTTCTCCTAACACCTCACCCCTGCTGGAAGCCTTTTCATTCGGACTGGCAGCAGTGGGGGTGGGGTCTGTTTCCTGCTGAGACCCTGACTGTTGCAGTGCCTTTTTTGCTTTCCCTCCCTCCTTCCTCCCTCCTGCCTCCTTCCCTCCCTCCTTCCTTCTCCTCTCTCATCCCTCCCCTCTCTTTCCCCCCTCTCCTCTTTTTCAACACATCTTCATAGAGCTCCCTTTCTGTGCCAGGCACTGTCCTAGTCACTGCATCAAGATCAGAGAAGAAGCAAAGACATTCCCTGCCCCTGGTCACTCGGTTCCAGGGGGAGAAGACAGGTGACGAAGACACAGGTGTGTTATAATGTGACAAGGGTGCTGAGGGCATCGGGGGAGAACTAAGTAGGGAAAGGGAACCATGGGCGTGGGGTGTCTTTTGGGAGGTGGTAGCTTGCGGGGGGCTGCTCTGATAAGGTGACCCGTGAAGACCACTCAGAAAATGTGAGGCCGCACACGTGCAGGCATTCGGAGGATGGTCATTCAGCAGGGGTGCGGAGGGAGCGCCCAGGGCAAAGACCGAGGCAGAGTTTGGCTCAGAGGGTTCAAGAGCAGCAAAGAAGCCAGAGGGGCTAGGGCAGAGGGGACAACGGGCAGAGCACGGGGGTGATGTTGGCGAGGTTGCCAGACAGGATCGCTGCCGGCTGGAGGCCGCTGTAATGATTTGGCGTTTACTCTGAGATGGGAGGGCAGGTAGGAGAGGGAAGGCATTACAGGGTTGCAGAAGGAAATGCCCCCCGGCTGGGCCAGGGTGGGGGCAGGGCGAGGAGGTGGGGCCGGGCGGGGCTGCAGGGGTGTGGGGCCCCAGTATCTCCGCCAGAAGCAAGGCTGGAGCAGAGAAGAAGGGGCGAGGGGGTCAGATTCTGCGTCTGTGTTGAGAGCAGTGCCGCAATCTTCGCTGAGCGACTGGACATGGAAGGTGACACCAGGCTTTTGCCACCTTCGAAGATGGAAAGGCTTGACGTGACTTGGTCCCGTTTTATTTGTTTGGGGGCCGGTGTTTAGGCATCGCGGCTTCCGTCTTCCTCCTGCGGCGGGTGAGCTTCCTGTCGTGTGTCCGGGTGGTGGTGATAAGGCGGCTGGATCCGAGGGTCTGAGGTCACGGGAGACAGGAAGTCAGGAGGCATCCTTACAGCATCGGAGGCCCCGGCGGGGGGAGGGGGGGCGGTGAGATCGCCCGGGGAAGGCGCGTCCGGTGGGGAAGGCGTGGGTCCCACGGCCACCCAACGTGGCTAGGGAGCAGCGCCGGTGGGAACAGCCCCGAAGCTGATTTCTGCCTCAAGACTCTGACTTTTCTGGCGTTTTTCACCATCAGCTGTGGCCCTGATCAAAGATGGCATCACCTGGAATGTATTTCCCGCCATCCCCCTGCACCCCAGAGGCGGAGCAAGGGGCCCTGCGTGGAGGAGATGCCTGACTATTCAGTGAATCAATGGATGAATGCTTGAACTGATAACCGAATGAATGGATGAGGGACATCTTTACTTTCCGATGTTGTCGTACACACCTCACGGACCCTGGGGACACGTGACGTAGTGAGAAGAGAGACCGAATATGAAATCCCATCTCTGTGACCTCCAGGCTGCGTCACCTTGAGCCGGGCATATCACACCTCTGAGCTTCAGACTCTCCAGAAAACAAGGACTAGGGGGAGGGGCCGAGTGGGACACAGGGTCTCCAAGCTGAGCACACAGCAGGGTCTCCCCGGGTTTGTATCCTTCCTCCTGCCCCGCCTCCCCGCCCTCCGGTGTCAGAAGGGGCTGGACAGAGTGAGCGGATGATTAATAATAACGAATTGTACCACAGGAACATGGTCTCAGGTTTTATCTAATCTTGTGCACCCCCAACGCTCTTTCGGACATGGGGGGTGGCTGTCGATGACCCAGTCATGGGGTCACCTGGACAGATGACGGTTACTGATGAGGAAAGGGGGCTTGCGGGGCAGGGGGCTTGGTCCAAGCCCTGCAGGCCGTGCGTGAGGGGGGGCGGGTGTCCCAATCTGTTCTGGCCCACGGTATTCAAGGCGCCAGCCCGGTCACACGGATCTCAGATGAAGCACAAAGATTATGAGGAGGGAAGGAAAAGGCTCAGGCTGAGCTCCGGAGAGCAGGGGTGGAGTGCTCCCAGCTCAGGGCATCACATGTTGAGGGAGGTCAGCAGGAAGGCAGGCACGCGGAGAGGATTTGCCGCTCTGTATAATGGGTTCTTTCCAGCCCCCTTTGCTCACGGGTATTCCCTTGGTCTGCAGTATCCTGCCCCCGTCACCCAAATCTCCAAGTCAACTCTACCATCCTTCAAGGCCTGCTTTAGATGCCGCCCCCTCCAGGAAGCCTGCCTTCACACCCTCCTACTCTCTTCCAGTTTAAAGAGCCCTCCCCACCCCGAAGCCTCCTGGCAGTGTGTGTCGCTGGTCCCTCTCTCCCCCAGATCGGACCTACATGGGGCTGCACACATCCCCTCTGAGGCCGGTGAGCTCCTGGAGGGCAGAGACCCTGTCTGGTCCACCCTCGCACCCTGCCCCAAACTGGGGCAGCCCAGGAGGGGCTGAGAGAGGGTGGGACCAAGCCTGGAACCAGGCAGGGCAGGGACCCACAGGGGGCTCAGAGGACGGGGATGCTGGAGATGAAGCCCTGGGGCGGAACCTGGGCTCAAGGGCCAGGCAGCCACCCTTGGCTCCACTTCACAGAGGCGGACACGAGGTCTGCAGGTGACCAAGTGGCCGGCCGTGAACCCCAGGAAGAAGCAAAGCCAGGGGTCAGGGGCTTCTGGTCCTGATCCTGCCTGTTCTGCTCGGTAGAAAGTGCTTTGAGCGACAGAGCGGGGGCGCAGCAGAGTGGGGGAGGGCGCGGCTCCGAGGCTGGGGTCTCCCCACCCCGCACCCGAGGGGCCTGGCGCCCCACACTGACCATCCTCCGAGGGGCTGGGGGCCCGCTGGCCAAGCGCCTCCACTCACCCGCAGTTAACAAGCCTCACTTCGGGGAGACATCAAATGGGCCCAGTGCCTCGGATTCTCCTGGGGCCACACAGCCGACCCGGGGCAAGTGTCCCTCAGCCGCTGGGGCCCGGTGAAGCCTCAGTCGTCTGCCTGCTCTCCCAGGCTGGCTCCCCTACTAGATCAGGGCAGGCCCCACCTGCCTGGGCCTCAGCACCCCCATCTGACTGTCGAGGCCACCCCGGAACCGCCGTTCAGTGCTCCTTGCACCTGCTTCTCCCTCTCCTGGCGGGGCCACACACAAGGGCAGCAGCATGACAAACTTCAACACTTGACACAAGCCTCTCACCATCTGGCTTCCAGCGCTGAGCCATGGAGGATGAGAAGGGACGAGATGGGGTGACTGTCCTCTCTGGGAAGCTGACCAGGCTACAGGGCGGGGCAGGACGCCAGGGAGGGGTGAGCAGCAGGGCCGTGAACTGGGCTGGCATGGCGGGGGAGGCAGCCGGAGGCTCGAACCCGGGCCCCACCAGACATAACCACGGGGACCGCACGGAGATCTGACCTCCGCTTTCCTCATCTGTGAAATGGAGAGATGACAGGATGTACCCTATGTACGTGTGAGGGGTAGATGAGCTGGTCAAGTGACTACTTAGGAGTGAATGCTACAGCTCTTAGCATTTTTTTTTAAAGTTTGTTTATTTATTTAAAAATTTTAATGTTTATTTTTGAAGGAGAGAGAGTTGTAGTTTGAGCGGGGAAGGGGCAGAGAGAGAGGGAGACACAGAATCCGAAGCAGGCTCCAGGCTCTGAGCTGTCACCAGCCGGCTGGCAGCACAGAGCCCGACGCGGGGCTCGAACTCCCGATCTGTGAGATCATGACCTGAGCTAAAGTCGGACACTCAAGTGACTAAACCACCCAGGTGCCCTTATTTATTTATTTTTGAAAGAGAGAGGGAGAGACTGAGCAGGGGATGGGCAGAGAGAAAGGTAGAGAGAGAATCCCAAGCAGGCTCCACACCAGGGGCACTGAGCCCGATGCAGGGCTCAAACCCACAATTCACGAGACCACAACCTGAGCCAAAATCAAGAGTCTGGTGCTTAAACAACTGAGCGCCTCAGGCGACCCCACAGCTCCTAGTGTTGTTACTGATGACCGTGGTTGGGAGAGGCAGGGTCCTTGCCCCAGCTTGGTCCGGACTCAGCTCCTCCCTGTCTCCCTCCCTCCCTTCCCCAGTGACACATGCTTTTACTCTGCAGGTGGGGACACACCTACTGACTCACCTGAAGGAGCAAACCCAGGCCTTTCCTCAGGGGGCTCCCTGCCTCCCTGCTGGCCTGCCCCGGGGCGCTGTGGTAAGAGCCATATTCCTTCATTCTATCACCCACCATGGGCAAGGTGGGATCAGGGAAGGCTTCCCGGGGGAGGTGACCTAGGAGGAGCAGCAACATGGTGGTGAAAGAAAGGAAGGCAAACCTTTTGTCAGGGACCCAGGACCTCAGAGAACCCAGGCAGAGATGAGCACGAGACAGAAATGGCTGTCAGGGTCGGCCTGCTGGCGTCGGCCAAGATCAGCAAGCCACAGCCTGTGGTCGAATCCAGCCCGCGGCTAGCAGGCTACGAATGGTTTTTATGATGAACATTTGCAATGGATTCGAGAACAAGGGAAACCGACTTTGAATGTCAGTTAAAAAATATATTATCTCAAAAAAAATGCAATTCTTCTTCTGTGCAGAGCTGGATTACAAAAAAACAAACCAACAGACTCAATTATTATACTTTGTATTTCCTCAATAAAAAATTGAGGAAAATGTTGTCTTCTCTTGTTAGACAGGTACTCACATGGCATCTTTGACCTTGCCTCTGGGCCTGCAAAGCGTCACATATTTACTATCTGGCCTTTTGCAAAAGCGCATTTGCCGACCCCCCCCGTCTTAAATCCCGGGCAGAGGACGAAGTTCATAGTCACTGAGCGCCTGCTCTGCGCTAGGGAAACGGTCAGCACTTTCAACACCCTGGCATCGTTTAAACTTGACCTTGACTCTATGAAAGGAGCCCCCAGAAGTCCGGTGGCCGCGAAGGTCCCTCCAGAGCCTGCCCTTTGTGGTCTGTGCCCAGTTGGGTCGCCTCGCGGCCAGGCGACAGAAGACAGGAACCCCAGCATTCTCCAGAGTGTTCCGGCGTTTCTGTCCTTATAGTTTTAAAGCAGTTATTCTGCCTAAAACCTTCTGAGCCTTTCTTGGGCCTCCAGGGCCTGCAGTCTCTCATGTCGAGCCTCGAGGGGCCTTAGGCTTCGAGCCTTAGGCTTAGGGTCCCATGCCGAGCTTTCCATAGACCCTCGTTCGAACAGATGCTGTAAAATCCCCTCCCTCCGCCATGAACGTGGCCGAGGCCTCGGGAGGGTCCAAGGCCCAGCCTGTACAAACACAAGCCCCCGCCATCCAGGCCACACGTGGGCTTGGCCTCGTGGGCCCAGAAGGGCACCTCCGGGCCGCCCTAAGGGAGCCTCACCATGCAGCTCGCACAGGACGCGGCCGAGGAGGAATAAATCCTAGCAAACTTAATGGAAAAGGCCACAACGTGCACATTAAGAAAACAAATCCGAGTTCTCGGCGGGTCTCCGGACGCAAGCCTCGGCGTTGATCGCTATCTTTATTAACTTTCCGTCTTGCTTGATCTCCAGTGACAATGATCATAGCCAGGCAATCGATAGCTCATTAATGGCAAGCCAGGAATGGCAAACCTGCATCCTGTGTCCCTTCTAGGGCTCCTTGTTTGTGCAAAGAGAAAATACCGTGTACTCGCTTCAAACCAACAGGCCGGAGTCGGGGAATCTCATTCCAGAATGCAGCCAGCAACTCCGCAAACCAGCCCCCCTCTGCCTCCTGATGAAGGGAGATGTTTAGAGGGTTTTCCTCTGATGTCAGAGATGTTTTAACCAGCTGGGGGCAGGATTTCATTCTGAAAATTATAGGGGATGAGGGAAAAAAAAAGGCGAATTTTACAAATACAGTAGTCTTTCGGAGTCTGATCTTCACTATTAATGCATTATAAAACAACTTTAAAAATCCTATCAGGAGAAGCGATGTTTGAAGCCACATTATATTTTAAAAGCGTCAGGACACGGGCGAGTTTACATTTGACAAGCAATTTAAATATTTCAATATATTTTATATCTTTAAAAAAATTGCCGCGATCAAACCCTAGATGAAACCCTTTCATTTGGTACCTGGGTAGGAAAACATTGAGTTACAAATCTTTTTGACAATGTGGATTCTGGGTGTTACATCACCATTTTTAATCTTCTGAAATATTTCATCGCCCGGGAAAGCAAATCAGGGCTGGGGTATTGTGTGCTTTTAAATTCATTTGTCTTAACACTCTTTTCACTTTCTTGTTCTGCTTTGATGGTCTGATTACTTCTCTACATAAATATAAGCCGGAATTCATTCTGAGTATAAGCCTTATCTCTCTCCTCAGTGGTGATAGAGGGTGCAGAGGGCCTCCCCCCCCACTTCTGTGCTTCAAAGTGAATTTAGTGGTGAATGGCGTCTGCTGTAACAGAAAAGCCCATTTATTTATCCCCATAATCAGGACGGCACAGACAACGGAGCCCAGAGCTTCCTTATTTCAGGTTCAGATAGAGCAAAGATTTACTGAGCACCTACTATGATGTGGCGCCCCCGCAAGGGAGGAACGCCAGCCCCCGTGAGTGCACTTGACCCTGTTTGTGCCTCCAGAGGAGACACAATCACCCCCCGCCGCTCTGCACTCAGGGAGAGACTGGGGCCTCCGGGGCCTGGCGGGCAGCAAGAAGGGGGGGAGAGGGCAGCTCTGTCCGGCCTCCGCGGGGCAGGAACTGGAGGCCTCGGGCAGAGAGTGGGTCAGCGGTATCTCCTACGCTTCACATTAGCTCTTGGACTTGTCTCCAGGTGGGTGACGGCTCAGGGCTGCAACTTTTTGCCTTGGTTTCTGGATCATTCTCGATGCCGTGGAAAATCTTTCGCTACTGATGGTATACCTCTTGTCAATTCTCCCCCGCCTTTTTTCCTGGCACTGTCAACAAAACGGTCCCCCAAAGCCAGGAGGCCCTCTTGTCCTGCTCTCTGGGGCTATGAAGGGACAATAGAGCCCCCAAAAGGACCCAGACCCATAGAAGTGTTTCTGTGGGAATGGCTCCCGGGGGACTTTTAGCCAGAAAACGTCTGAAGTCAGTTTTTGTTGAGCTGGAAGCGGAAAGATGCCCCGGGGACAGAAAGCCGACTCCTAGTCACAAGGTGGCATATTGGGAAGCCGACATGTGTAATCTGGAGACAGCCCAGATGGTAGGATGGCCAGATTTGGCAAATAAAAATATAGGCCCCAGTTCAATTTGAATTTCAGATGCACATAGACCATGCAATACTGGGGACAAGCAC
Organism: Suricata suricatta; assembly: GCF_006229205.1. Classification (NCBI taxonomy): domain Eukaryota; kingdom Metazoa; phylum Chordata; class Mammalia; order Carnivora; family Herpestidae; genus Suricata; species Suricata suricatta. The sequence goes on along the minus strand of NC_043708.1, from coordinate 6,857,583 downwards.
CAAGAGAATTGTTTGTCGTGCATCTGAACTTCAACTGGACTGAGCCTCTTGCATTTTGCCCTTCACCCTAGCAGAATGGCACCCTCTACTTCTCTGGTTTTCCATCCTAGCTGGGCTCCATTCAGCTGCACAAGGGCCAGGTTGTCTAGTGTATTGATTCAGTTTTTAATTTAAAAAAATGTTTAAGGGACGCCTGGGTGGCTCAGTCAGTTAAGCATCCTGCTTTGGCTCAGGTCATGATCTCACTGTTCGTGGGTTTGAGCCCCGTGTTGGGCTTGTGCTGACAGCTCAGAACCTGGAGCCTGCTTCGGATTATGTGTCTCCCTCTCTCTCTGACCCTCCCCTGCTCATGTTCTGTCTCTCAAAAATAAATAATAAAAAAAATTAAGAAATTTAAAAGATGTTTAAATTTACTTTGAGAGAGAGAGAGTGTGAGTTGGATGGGGGCAAAGAGAGAATCCCAAGCACAAGCACTCAGTGCAGAGCCCGATGTGGGGCTTGAACCCATGAACGGTGAGATCATGACCAGAGCTGAAACCAAGAGTTGGATGCCCAACCAACTAAGCCACGCAGGCGCCCTTGTTTTTTTAATTGCAATCGGGAGGCATGGCTTGAAGGCTTTCTTGCCTTCCCTCCGAGAACCTGGTCCCCAGTATAGTATAGAGCTTCAACTTTACAGACAGACTCCATTAGGTCTCTTTCTCACCCAGAGTGACCTACGACCCTCCCGTGTGGGGACTTGGGAGTCTGTTCAGCTTTAACCGAATGTGCTTTGAACGAGTCTCAGTCCAGTTAGTCCCCATTAGAAACCGGCAGGACTGGGCAGAATTCTCTTTGTCACAAGGCCACATGGATGATGTCACCTCCTGCTTCCAAACCCTCGCCCGGAGCTTCCTTTTCCATCGTTAGAAATGACTCACCTGCTGAGCTCTTACTTGTCCTTCGGGGCTCATCGGGGATGCCCTTTCTTCTCACAAGGGACCCGCCCCCCTGAGCCTCCGTCCAGGGCCCGCACGCCCTCCGTGTGCCACCCCAGCGGCCGTCACCCTGTGGTATAATTTCACCGTTGGCATGTCTGCTTCTCCAACTAGACTTTCAGCTCCGTGAGGGCACGAGATCTGGCCTGTCCATCGCCGTGCCCTAGCGCCAGGCAGAGGCTGGCCCGGAGCGGGCGTTCGGGACGGGCTTGACAGATGACCGACAATCAACCGTTGAGGGAGTGAGCAAACCGACCGATGAATCGACGATTGGAAGAATTACAGATGGTTTTCCATGACTGCGTATGGCAGCTAGGAGGTTATATTATGTGAAAAATTCAGGAGAATGGCTTTGACGCAAAGAAATATATACACACTAAAAATGATGGAGAAAAACCAAGAAGCTCGTTCGTAAAAGTGAGGACAAGCCACACTCTTCCGCACACTCCAGGCTGTGGATAAGCCAGCAGGAGCAGCAGCGGCCATGGCCCTGGGCAGGATGTTTGGACCAGCCAGGTCCACCTGCTGACGGCTGCAGGGTTAACTCACAGTAGTGGTCCTGAATGTGTTCACGGCTGCCCGCGACCCTTTTCTTGTGGGAGCTGCTTTACTTAGGGTGGGTGCCAAGTGCCCAAAATCAGAGTAGCCAGAGGATGGTTGGAGGGAGCGAGTGCAAGAATAGTTCTAATTTTCTGACTGCTGGCTTTGCCCAGCCTTCTCACTTTGGCAGAAATTCTGGATTTCCAGAAATTGACTCAGCAGCGGAACAGTTCTGGGTGCCCACTTCCTTCTGCCCCTTCCCCTCCCAATTCAAAGCAAGGCACCTAGATGCTTCTCTCACCAGCTGGGTTGTGCAGACAGAGGGCAGGCTCCTGACCTTGGCTCAGCCCCTTGGCTCAGCCTGTGGTGGCTACTGGGGGGCTGTGCCTAGTTGCTGATGCTCTGGGTGCCCCTGGGGTCCTGCCCAAGCCTGGTCCTCAGCCTCCTGTCAGATCTGCCCACCCCCACATTCTTCCAGTAAGTTCTTTCTGCCTCTTGGGCATAAATCAGCCAGAGTGAGTTTCTACTCATTTAAACCAAGGACCCAGAGGAATACGTAGGTTAATTGGCTAAGTAGCCAGTCAATATTTAGTCCATCTGGGAACCTCGCATGTGCCCAGTTATGGGCTAGGAGGCCCTGCCGGTTCTGGGCAGCCCCATCCTGACTCTCCCAACAGCCCAGGGCACTGGAGACCTCCACCCAGTGCAGACCCCACATTGTGGACTGATGGTTGTTATCCCCCTATAGTTCATGTGTTGAAGTCCTAACAGCCATGTGGCGGTAATAGGAGATGGGGTCTTTAGGAAGTGGTTAGGGTAAGATGGGGCCCTGAGATGGGATTCGTGTCCTCATAAGAAGAGCAAGAGACCCCTAGAGGCACCTGGGTGGCTCAGTCGGTTGGGCATCCAATATCAGCTCAGGTCATGATCTCACCACTGTTGAGTTCGAGCCCCTTGCTGGGCTCTGTGCTGACAGCTCAGAGTCTGGAGCCTGCTTCAGATTCTGTGTCTCCCTCTCTCTCTGCCCCTCTCCCACTCACCCTCTCTTTTGCTCAAAAATAAATAAATGTTACAAACATTTAAAAAAAAGAGAGAGCAAGAGACCCCAAAGCCCATGAGGACACAGAGAGAAGACGTCCATCTACCGACCAGACGGAGGCTTCTCACGCAGAACTGCATCTGCATTTTTAAAAAATGATTAGAACACAAGAGACGGAGGGCTGAAGACACACCTGAGCCGGGGAACGGCCGGCAGACGATGATGAGAGCAGAGCGGCGTGCACGCAGTGCCTTCCGGGTGGTGCTGTGCATCCCGTCTAACCTGAGGGCACCACGCCTTCAACTCCGTGTCACCGAGACCGTGGCCACTTTGCCCACAAAATGCGCTGGTGCCTTCACAATGCTGTAAAGTCGAAGCGAACTCCGTCTGGGCAGAGGAGCCCTCACTGCGCCAGGAGCAAGGGAGCCGGGCTGTGTTCCTCTGATTCCACCGCAGGTCACCCAGGCCCTAAGTGGACAGCCAGAAAGCTGCTAACTGGTAACTGATGAAATGATCTCGTTAGGAAGATTGATGACTCTCATGGAGGTGGGAAAGCAGCCCCCGCGATGAACGATGTAATTATACAGGGGTTCGATTCAATATCAACTCACCCTGCGAACGTGTCAAACGTGTATTTTCATTCCTGGACTATTTATCTCCAAGGGTTTGCGTGTTGGGTACAAACATCTGATACAGGAAGGAAAACACCCTCCCAGTTGGTTTGGAAGCTTGAGGAGGAAGGCTGGGCTGAGTTCACCACTGTGGGTCATTTCTTTTTTTAATTAAAAAAAAATTTTAATGTTTATTCATTTTTGAGAGAAAGAGCATGAACAGGGGAGGATAGAGAGAGGGAGACAGAATTGGAAGCAGGCTCCAGGCTCCAAGCTGTCAGCACAGAGCCTGACATTGGGCTCGAACCCACGAACTATGAGATCATGACCTGAGCCAAAGTCGGACGCTCAACTGACTGAGCCCCCCAGGCACCCATCTTGGGTCCTTTTTAAGCACTGAGAGTTCACTGACATATCACTGGCTCAGGAAGCCCTGCCCTGTGGCTGGAGGACACATACACGGAATCTGAATTTTCTTGCAGGAAGAGACGGAGGTCAATTCTGTCTTTCTGTAGACAAAGAAAAGCACAGAGACACTTAGGAGGCTCATGCCACATCTTGCAATGAGCTGGGGTCAGAGCCGGGGCTGTGGTCAGCCTTCTGACATGTCCTACAGGCACCGCCCCGTCCACTGGTCACAGCGGGGGCTTGGGACAGGCCCACGCTGCCCCGGGCCCCAGCCTTGAGTGTGCAAAGCCCTTGCACACTTTGGTGTCTTTGTGTTCGCTTCCATGGGGGAACAGCCATTCATTTCTCAAGCCTCCATCGGGCCACCTTATCCCTCTCTGAAGCTGTTTTTTCCTCCTGTGGTCTGTCCCCTCACCTTCCCAGGGCTTAGAAGACAGTCTAGCATTTAACAGCCATTAATAGCTGTTTGCGAAGGGATGAACAAATGCAGGGTGAAATTTGGGATCCTGAGAAATCTGGTACACTGACCACAACCCCTTTCTCCTGCACATTGCTTTCAGAGTCACGTCTGCAACTTTCCCGCAAGGTTGCTATGAGCCACAGGATGTGGTTTCTGCATTTCCTGGGAAACACCTGGTTTGCGATATTTTATTCAGAGTTTAGAACCTGGAAAGTGTCTGTCTCCCCAGGGGAGTTGGCATCATTCATCGTTTTTGGACAATCCGGGTTATAAAACATTCAGTTTCCCTCTTTGCTTTGGCCACTAGGAAACTGAGAGCCTGGTTCAAAGTCAGTCCCAGCAGCTGTGCTGATCCTTGCTTGTTAAAGGCACATCTAAAAATTTTTCTATTCATATTTTATTAATCTTATTTCATGTTGGCTGTTTAAGCTGCCTCAAATCCTTTTTTTAAATTGAAAGATGCAGGATATAAATACATCTAATAAGTACATCTAAAAAATAACTTTGTGGAAGAATAGCACTTTGTGCTATTTCAGGACTCATAATCTAGGTTACAGATTATCTGAGCTTCTGGAGTTTCCTGATTATCAGCAATGGGGAGGCTAAGAATTTATAACTGAGATGATTTTACCCCATCCTTGCCTACACTGCCCGGGGCAGGGGCGAGGGGAGGGGGGCTGTGTCCTTATAGGTCTCCCTGTCTACACTGTGAGCTCTTTGATGCAGTTCTATGCCTTCTGCCTCCTCAGCCCCGAGGTCCACGGCCAGAGTTATCCAAATGCACCTGCCACATCCCTACAGTTCCCAGAGTTCTTTAATGTTTACAAGAGACGGGTAGGAAAGGAAGGGAAATAAGGTAAAAATCCAAACACTGATTGATATCAGTTCTTGTTAACTTTGGCAGAATAATTGGCTTCCTAACATTTGATAGAAGCTCCTTCTCAGTTTGACCACCGATTAACTCTCCAGCCTCTCCTCTTTTGCCCTTTCCTTGGCTCCTTCCACCCCCTACGCATCAGTTACATAAAATTTTTCTCTAGTCTTCAATCATGGAATGCCCTTTCCGCCATGGCTGCCCAGGCCAACCCCTATTCATCCTTCAAAACCCTCAACAAAATGACCTCTCTTTCTGAGAAATTTTTCTTCATCTCCCCATGCCCACATACAGTAATTTGATCTTTTTTTTTTTTAGTGCTCCTGCAGAAGCAATGTTTACATATATACCTGATTGGGGAGATTAGCCCATGGTATTGTGATGGATGACAGTTTTACTAGAAGGAGTAGTTAAGAGCCTGGTTGTTGGGCTGGAATCTCAGAAAATGGCCACTTAGGAGTCATGACTTTGGGAAAGGTACTTAATGGTCCTGTGCTTCAGTTTCCTCCTCTGAGAAATGGGATAAGAAAAGTTCTCCCTTATAGGAAAAGTAAGGAAAATTGTGCTAGGACAGTACCTGGCATATAGCAGGCTGGGTCGAGACTGGCTCTGTTTTTAACCTCTTGTCTTTCCCTTGATTCTTCAGGATATGACGACCATTATACTTATGCTGGATTCTCCTGTCTTTTCCCAAGGTTGCTTTGTGAGGTTCTTTAAAAAAAATTTTTTTTAATGTCTAAACTCACCATGTGCTGGTGACAACTTTATTTTTTTGACATTTTATTTTATTTTATTTTAAAAAATAGTTTATTGCCAAGTTGGTTTCCATATAACACCCAGTGTTCTTCCCCACAAGTGCCCCCTCCATGATGACCACACCCCTTCCCCTTCAGCCCTCAGTTTGTGCTCAGCATTCAAGAGTCTCTCATGATTGGCCTCACTCCCTCTCCCCAACTCTTTTCCCCCCTTTCTCCTTCCCATGGTCCCTTGTTAGGTTTCTCCTGTTAGACTTATGAGTACAAACATATGGGATCTTTCCTTCTCTGCCTGACTTACTTCGCTTAGCATGACTACATGGCAGTGAGAAAGAATGAAATCTGGCCATTTGTAGCAAAATGGATGGACCTAGAGGGAGTCATGCTAAAAAAATTTTTTTTAACATTTATTCATTTTTGAGACAGAGAGAGATGGAGTATGAGCAGGGGAGGGCCAGAGAGAGTGGGAGACAGAATTGGAAGCAGGGTCCAGGCTCCCAGCTGTCAGCACAGAGCCCGATGCCTGGCTCAAACTCACAGACTGTAAGATCATGGCCTGAGCCGAAGTCGGACACTTAACTGACGGAGCCCTAGGCGCCCCTGTGAGGTTCTGATGCCAGTGACTGTGAAGTGAGCAATTGAATGAGAGAGCTAGGTGATGAGAAGTGTTACTTCTTTTCACGAGGTGGCTTGTTTGTTTTAGGAAAAGGTCCTCCTCCTTTTCTTCCAGTGGTGAAAACCCCTGTTTCATGCATGCCAGGCTCCAGAGGAGCGTCCTTGGAGACAAAGTTGCCATGCAGGCCTTTGGAAGGGTGTCTGCATGCACCTGTGCCCTCTGTCCTCACCTGGGGGGGAGGGTGGAGGAGGGCTCCTGTCTGGATTCAACTGATCAACACTTTCCAAGGGAATTGTGCTTCCAACCAGCCAATCAGAAACCCAGTTGGAGCAGGGCCCCCATCAGGACAGCTGACTCCCTGGAAGCCTGCAGAGAGAATGAGGGGGACTCAGGAGAGGCTTGGGGGTTACTAGCAGGAGAGGCAGGTGGGCTCCAACACCCTTGCCTCCCCAGCTGGCTTGCCTGGAGCTCCATGGCCCCGGGGTGCTCAGGAGCCAGAGGGCCAAGGAGGGCCTCCACCCCTCCACACTTACTGAGCTGGACGTCAGACCCCCAGTGCGATGCTGGTCCAGAGGAGGGAGAGAAAGACCGACAGCTCCATGGATAAGCACAACCCACTGTGAAAAATGCCCAGTCTGGAATATTCCCAGTGAGAGTGCTATGGTTGGGAAGAATGCTAGGAACATCCACACCCAGAGCGGACAGGCGTGTCCCGGTGGTAGGGTGCATGGAAGGCTTCCTGGAGGAGATATCTGTACCGCTTTCCGAAGGAGGAAATGGGAGTTGGCATGGTCAGGTGAGAAAGCATTCAGCAGGTGAAGGAAGTAAGGTTTTACAACATTTTACAAGTGTTTCTGTGCTTCCGACAATGTGGGCCCACTGAGGCAGACTTCTGACCTTGGGGGAGGGTCAAAATGCTCTAAATGTTGGGAAAGCTTTTGCCAACGGCTACCTCGCAGAGGCCCATCTGTGGCTGTTATTTTTCAGTCTACATTATGTTAACGATAACATGAGGCTCACTCGTGATGCGTATATAGCCTCTGAATTTGCCCCCATCCCACAGCTACCATCAAAACAGCATTAATTCCTCTTAAATACTTTTGCAAAATCCTGTGGGGAGGAAAGCATTTCTTCGAGATGACATTCTTTACCACTCCTTGCAATCCCCTTATAAACACAGAACTTCCTTGGGCTGAAGAGGTTTTTTTTTTCCTGTATAATTCCAAATTATAACTTGTGATTTAAAACTATTGTGAAGAGATGCCCCATAACCACCACTAAAATTACGGTGTTTAGAAATGTCCTCACTACGGATGTTTCACAGCTGGAATAGATCTCTTTGGGGAGGGTCTCACCTCCCTGGTGTTGGCGACGTACAATTGAATTAGTCAAAGTATAATCAAGTGTGGGGAAATGTGCAGATAGGACTGAAAATAAAATAAAGATAATTTAATCATTAAAATTGGCACTGGTTTTAAGGACATTCATTGCTATGGAGATGTGAAAGCCGATTCCAGCTTGCATTTTAATGGTGAACTTAAATAAATCTGAGTCCTGGAGAGAAACTGTTAAGTGTATGGGAATGTGAGCTAATCAGAGAAATCGCTCCGACTTGGAGTTAAAGCCCGGGAGTCGTTTGCTGGGAAGCCGAATCATCCAAGCCCTGTCTGGTTGTCTTGAATTTATTTTCAAGTTCCTTGATTTTTGGAGTCAAGTCGAAAGCCTGTAACCAGGCATCTGGGGCTCTCCACACTCTGGAGCCCACCGTCTTCCCAAACTACCAGGGCCCAGACCATGGCCACGGCCCTCGCGTTCACGTGGCCTGGGCCACTTCTCCGTCCCCAGAGCATCTTGTCTCTTGGTAAAGCCTGTGCCATCCTCGAGTCCCAATTATCGGGACTCAGTTTCTTTATCTGTAAAACGGGGAAAGGTGGCCCGGGTGGCTCAGTCAGTTAAGCGTCTGGCTTTGACTCAGGTCATGATCTCATGGTTCGTGGGTTCAAGCCCCGCATCAGGCTCTATGGTGACAGCTCAGAGCCTGGAGCCTGCTTCAGTTTCTGTGTCTCCCTCCCTCTCTGACCCTCCCCTGCTCATGCTCCGTCTCTGTCTCTCAAAAATAAATAAAAAATATTAAAAAAAATTTTTAATGGGGATAACTACAAAACCTGCCCTAAGGTAGGCGCTCAGTCTGTGCCTAAAAGCTACGAAGTGATTACTCTGAATCACTGTCTCTTGGAGCCCTTGTGCATCTTATCTCACATGGCCATGAACGGCCAGGGACTCAGTCCCCACTGGAATTTATGTGCCTCGTGGAAGGAAAAGATGACTTATTCACCTTTGTAAGTAGTAGATGTTCCATACATGGGCTTAACAAGTTGGTAGATACCTGCGGACCACAGCATATTTATGTATGAGAAACGCAGACGGCTTCCCTCTGTATGGTAACGGATGACTCTAATTATTCTCTCTCTGGTGACTTTCTGGTAACAGGACAACATTTGGTGTCCCCGTGCGCCAGGCACCCAGCGAAGTGCTTTCCACAGATTTCTCTGAGATCAGGACTAAGATTGTCATCCCCACAAGCCAGTTCATTAGTTAGGATAATATTAGACACTAGAATAAGAAGACGAGCCCGAGAGGATATTTTCAAACTGTGTCACAGTTCAAGGTGGGTGTTTCTGTCGAGGGACGGCTTCCCTTCCTGCTGCGTTTTGGCGACTCAGGCTTCTTCTGCCTGTGGGGCCGCCATCGCCTGATGGTCCAGGGGGAGGAAGGCCAGGTGTGAACGTGGGGGAGGCAGCTCTACCTCTTAGCAGCTTGCAGGGGAAGTGACAGACTGGTGAGCATCAGCCACAGGACTGTGCTAAGTACGGGAGGGGAGGCCGCCTGGGAGCGTGGCGCGGGGTCCCTGCCGTCTGGGGCCATCACCACCTGACTGTGAGCATCCTTTCCTAGCTCTGCATTTGGGGAGTGACGTCCTATCAGGGGCTGGAAATCGGCCAGAGTGGGGTATTTACACCGCAGCATTTGGCAAACGCTTTGATGTGCTTTTGGTGAGGTGGCTGGCGCACACAGTGCCGGCCCCTCCCAGGGACTAGGGTGCACCATGCAAGGTCACGTGCATCTGGGAGACCGCTGGCCATCTCTGCTGGGTATAATAATAGCCCCTTTGCAGGGGTGAGGGCACAGGGGTGCAGGCGTGTATTAGCTTCCCCCTGGACTGCAGAGCTAGTGAGAAGTGAGCGGAGAAGGGCTCCTGACTCTCGCTCTTGCCGCCCTGCCATCTGGCCTCCCAAACCCAGAACCCTTACTTACAGGATTATTAGCAATTCTATTTTTAATGTACACACGTGCTTGCCCTCCCCTGAAACTATTCCAGAATGATAGGGGGAAAGAGAATGCCTTCTTTTTCTGCAGCTAGTTTTAATTAGAATCGAAGCCACTTTATTTCCTCTTTTATCATTATTAAAAATAAATTTTTCTTTCTTTGTCCGAGGATTGTCAGAGGAAACATTATTGAATAGGATCCCGCAGCTATGAACCTTGTTCTATAACTATTAAGGCCCAAACAGCACTTTTTCCCCCTCTCTTTCAGAAAATGTGGTGGCTGACTATTTTTTACTGAGTATTTTCCTAGTAAATCTCCCTGCTAAATTGGCCACTTTATTCATGATGATTTCTTCAAATATATCATTCTTGTGGCACAATATGAATAATGAAGAGGAGTATTTTCAAACACATACAGGGCTCTGAATAAAACGAATGGGCATGGCATTGAGCGGAGTCAATAGGGGCATGATCAGCCCTTGTACGCCTCGCACAGGCACCCAGACTGGGACCCTCAGCCCCTGCAAGATGGTCCTTGCCTTTGGCTTTGGTCCCAGCACCCAGAGCCAGAGGGAGCACACATGTGAAGTTATTGGCTCTGTCAGCATAGCCTGTGTGCAGCCTCTGTCACGAGGTAGGGTGGCACCCAGGTTATACACCTGCCACAGGCGCCAGCTGCCAGGACTTGAGAAAGCCAACTCACACCTCTGAGCCTCAGTCTCCCCATCTTGAAAATGGGGACAATTACAGAAGCACGTGTCTAACTACTTATAAAATCCTCACAATGCTGCAGGCAGGGGCTGCAGCCCTACGCCACTCATCATTATCATTATCATTATCATGGTGGTCTACCACGTCAGTTGGTGCCTCTGTGCCAAACTCGGGGTGCGGTTTGGCCCCCCATGAAGCATCACCTCAGATAAGGCAAATTGTCATGGTTGATGAGGTTTTGAGTTACTGACGTTAAAAATTTGTAAGTAGAACTACCGATTTCTCTTGGGGAAAATGATAGGTTTCACTGTCTTGCCTCCTGAACGCCCTTGACATGTGACGTGCAGCATGGTGCCCGTCCCTGTCGACTTGTGTGTGGCCCCCCCTTGGACAGTGGAGGGCATGGACTTGGTCTGGATGTTGGGTCAAGAATCCCCACTGGGGCAGCGTGGAGGACGAGAGGCAGAGGCAGGGAACAGGGCTGGGGGCCATGGCTGCCATGCTCCCTGGTTGTGGGTGCCCCACAAGTTAGCTGCCGTCGCAGCAGATCTGTAAGAGACCAACAGTGATGCTCCAGCCTCCACTTCGCAGACTAAGGTCCCTGTGGGTGCCTCCCCCGCTCTGTCTCCAGCCACCCGGTGCAGCACCTGGGGACAGTGGATGTTTCTGAGTGGGGGAGTCGATTGGGTGTCCGTGTGGCCATGCAGACATTTGGCCAACATTTTTCAAGCACCTCCTATGTGCTGGGCACTGTCCTCGTGTCTCAAATGCTGTCTTATTTAATCAAAAAGATTCTTCCTAAACTTTCCCGGATGTTTTATGTTCCACATTGGTTTATTTGTGAGTGACATCTCTCCTCCGGTTTCCCAGGACAGAGCCTGGGTCTGCACACTGTGGCATCCCCTGCCACCAAGGTTGGGGTCTGAGACTGAGTCACACCCAACACGAGTTCTTGAATGAACGAATGAGGGAAGGAACGTGGTCGCCGCACTCTCTGACGCAAGCATTCATCTCCACGGGACTGGGGAGGAACAGGGTTCCAGAGAGAATGAGCACAACACAAGGGTTAATGGCAATGTTAGCTTGTGAGTCAGACAGAACTGTGGTGTTTTGTTTTCGTGTACTTATTTTACTTCTCTGAGCCTTCATTCCTATATTAAAAAATAAGGATCATCACAGACCTGCCCCCCTGCCCCACGGTGGGTCTGAGGATTTAATTAGGCCAAACATGGGGTGCCCGGGTGGCTCAGTCAGTTAAGCATCTGACTTCAGCTCAGGTCATGATCTCACGGTTTGTGGGTTCGAGCCCTACATTGGGCTCTGTGCTGACAGCTCAGAGCCTGGAGCCTGCTTCAGATTCTGTGTCTCCCTCTCTCTCCCTCTCCTGTTTACACTGTCTCTCTCTCTCTCAAAAATAAATAAAAACATTTAAAATTTGTAACTAGGCCAAACAAAGGGCTTAGCTCAGTGCCTGGTGTTGGGCATTTGATGATCTGTAGCCAGAGTCCTGACCAAGAGGCAGGGCTGGGAGGGCGGTGAGTAATGTCGGTTCTTGGCTCCTTTTCCTGCCACTGGCCGGGCTGCTCAGGGGAGAGTCTGGGGGTGTCCTGAAGAGGCACTCTGCCTTTGCCCCTTCCTGGCTTCAGGGCCAGCTGTCTCCCCTCGGAGGGCTCTGTGTGCTCTTGGGCCCATGAACCGAATGCCTGTGACGTGTCCAGCACAGTGCTCGGTCACAGGATGGATGAGGCAGGGCTCTCGCTGTCAGCTCTGCTCTCAGGCGCAAGCAGGAAATGGCTGGGAAAGAGGAATGGGCGGTATTGGCTTCCAGTCACTGCTGTAACAAAGCACCACAAACCAAGGGGCCTAAAAAAGCAGGAATTTGTTATTTCACTGCACTGGAGGTCAGAAGGCCGGAGTGCATTGGCAAGGCCGTGCTCCTTTCTGGAGACTCCCAGGGACGATCTCTTTCCCTGCCATTTCCTGCTTCCGGGGGCACCTGATTCCTCGGCTCATGGGTCATCGGCGCTGCAACCTCTGCTTCTGCGGTCACGTCCTGTCTCCCTCCCGCCTGCCCCACCCTCATAGAACAATTGTGTGCCATCAGGCCCACATGCATAGTCCAGGGTCTCTTGAGATCTCAACTTTGTCACATCTGCAAGGTCCCTTTCCCACATAAGGTGACATGTTCACAGGCTTTGGGGAGATGTGGACATCTCTGGGGGCCCATTATCTTGCTGATCACAATGAAACAAGCCTGGGGCACCGACAGGGGTCAAGGAGGGGGCCTGGAGGTGGGGCACTTTATGGATCAGGGATTCATCGACTGCAAGGCAAGAGGTTGACCTGGGTCCCAGACTTGACCATCCTGGATGGACAAAGGCGCCTCAGCATCCACTCCAGTTTTCTGATCACACAGAAGCTGAGGTCTACTTGTGAAGCCAAAGTCTTTGCAAATTATGGGCCGCAGAGCAAAGGGTCAAGACCTCAGAAGATCAGGCTCCATTCCTGAACACAGCCTTCTGTCTTCTTCCTGGAGGGTCCCCCAGGTGTCCTGGCCCTGAAGACCATGGCCCCGTGAACTGAGAGCATTTCCTCAAACAACTCAGAGAAACGTGGACAATGGCCGCGGGGTTTTGGAAAAGGAACAGCTGACATGGTGCTGAGGGGCAACCTTCCAGCCCAGGCCCCTGACACAGACAATCTCCTTTTAAACCACATTTTCCTGAGGGCCCAGCTCCCTGTGCAGGGCTGTGACTCATCACGGGGAGAAGCCAGTCACTCTGGACGGCACGCAGCATCAGCCAACGCAGGAAGAACGCTCCCTGTGTCGATCCCAGGGCTGGGGGCAGAGCCCCTTACTCTGAGCTGTGTGCGGATGACTGACTCAGGAATGAGAGGGACCCTCAGGCTCCTTCATCGAGTGAACTGCAGCTTCCAAAGGAGAATTTGCCCGTTGTCCTCCAGCCTTCCAAAGGAAGCACCAGGAAGGTTGGAATGTGGAAAAGCATGTTCTGTGCTGCCTCTGCGCCTTGATGGGTGATTGATTGGCATGGGGGGCGGGGACCTTGTTTCCTCCGGAAGGTTCTGGTGGGTTACAGAACAAAATCACAGGGAGCATCGGCCCCCGTGCATCTGCCCATTGCGTATTCACTTTGTATTTTTAGTTCCCAAACCTTGACATCTAAACTCCCTGTGCTGCGGCTCAGGCGGCAGCCTGCCAAGCTTCCTGTGAAATCCCCGCTGTTGAGCGTCCTCACTCTTCCTGCAGAGCAGAACTACTCGATCCAGAGCAGGATCATCCTGGAGGAAGGAGCGTGGGCGCGGAGGGGCGTGAGCGGCGACGGAGGTGGACGCGACCACCTGGAAACCCAACTCCCTCATCCAGACACGACGTGCCAGTTGGTGGTTTCCTCTCCTTTGGGAAGTGATAGCTTCTCATCCCTCCCCATGGCAGCACACGGGTGGACACCCATGTGCGCACACACACACACACACACGCACACGCACACCCTCGACAGACCTTCCACATCGATGCGAAAGATAGAATAGATGTCCATCTACGATGGCTTAGAGCATCTGGGACAATTTTCTTTCTGGTTTTCCAATCTTTAAAAATGTTTAAAATTCTCAATAGCATAAGGAAAACAAGGGCTCCAGAAAAAAAGAGCAAAGAGTCTTAAGGAAAAGCTGAAGCAGGCTGATGTGATGGCAGAGATGCAAATAGAGAGGGGCAAAGGGAGCAAACAAGGTCAGAAGATAGACATGGGATAGGATGATAAAGTCTACACTGATTTTAGGTAGAAAATAGGACATTGGCACTAGAGAAGTTTGAATTAGTGATGTGGAACACAAACTTGAGACTCCTTGAATGGAAAAGCAAAGAAAAAAGGTGGAAGAATGTGATAATGTGTAGTATGCAGTTAATAAAGAAATCAATGATTGCACATTTTAAGGAAGAAACCAGAACAGTAGGAATGGAAGTTATAATATGGATGTTGGGCATAGATTTTCTTAACTTGAAAGATGAGCTACGAGTTCAGATCTCAAGGAGATATGATGACTTTGTTTTAAAGACTCGGACATAGAAGGATAAATCTGAGAGAGGGCAAGTGACTACATCAGGCTTCAAGGTAGATCGAGTGGTATCCTCTTGCATCGTCTTATCTGCCCATGAGCCCATGAACACGTGTGCAAGCGCACACACTCATGTGGGTGTGGAAAGGGAAGGAGAGCATGGAAACAGTCTGAGAGGGAAAAAAACTGGAGGAAATATTTCCAAGAGCAGCGGCAGACCACAGGGTTAAGAATTAGACTCTAGACCTGGCATTGTTCTCTTAGGCTCTACCAGCAGCCAGGTCCCTTCACTTCTCTGAGATCTGTATTAGAGAGGAGTCATTCTAGAACCTTCGTCCTGATGTTCTCGTGAGAGTTCAGTGAGATCAGGCATGCACGGCTCTGGGCAGAGCAGCAGAAGCAGAGCCAACTTCTCAAGGGGTTATCTGCTATTACTGATATTTAAAAAATTTTTTTAAAGTAGTCTTCACTCCCAGAGTGGGGCCCAAGGCAGGGCTTGGACTTACAACCCTGAGATCAAGATGTGAGCTGAGATCAAGAGTCGGACGCTCAACCAACTGAGCCACGCAGGCACCTCACTATTACTAATATTTAAAACATGAGAGCCAGCGAGATGTGGAGGCTGGATGTGAATGGTCCGGGCTGTCTTAAGGAACAAAGAGAAGTAAGACATTAAGAGTTTTAGGAAAGTCATACTCAGGGTTCTGTTGTGTAGGAAGAAGAAGTCTAAGGGACAAAAAATTAACTGAGCATTTCCAAGGGCAGGTGCAAGTTCCATACCTGGGCGTCATGAGCCCTCAGTCAGGGGCCATCAACTCTTTAGCCTGGTGTGGACATCCACGAGGTGAAAGGCCCATTAGAACAGGCGAGGCTATTGCTGTCCTGCATGTCCCATCCAAAGTTCCAGGTGGGGGCAGAGGTGCAGTAGACAAGGGGAACACAGGCACGAGAAAGATTAAATACCTACCCATGTGGACCAAAGTCTTGAATCATAATTCTTGAAATATACAGTGAAAGGTCATTTTAGAGACTCATAAAGTGTTTTGGGATGGAAAGAATATTTGTAATTTGGTATTCCACCCCACCCCTGCCATCATAGCCCAGAGGAGAGAAAGGGGATGCAGAAAGTGCAAATGACTTTTACAAGCTCACACATCTCCTGGATAGCCAAAGGCCAGAACCCTGACAAAAGCTTCATGTCATTGGGAGTTTGTGTCACAAAGCAAAGGACTGTAGGCTCCGTGAGTTCCTTCAGTCTTTCTGAAAACCTTCTGGTGCAGACAGAGCAGAGATTACGATTCCTGTTTAAAGAAAGGAGGGGCATAGACACTAGTTTTCATAGCTGATAAGTTGCAGTGTTGGGACCTGAATCCAGATCTCAGGACACCCAGACCATGGTATTTTCTGTTTAGAATATCACCTGTTCAAGATTTCAGAGAGAAAGTTCAATATGCTTTTCATCATGTTTATGTAACACCCTACTCCCCTACAATGAATCTTTGAATAGCATAACCAAGAATGGATGGGTTGATACATAAGCAAATGGATGCAAGAATGAATGAATGGATGAATTTTTGGAGAGACAAAATAAGTATTTCTCATTAAAATTTCAATTCAGCTATTAGGTGCAGGATCTCTTGGGTCCTCACCTTCTAGCTGACTTAAAAGCGAGAAGGAAATGTTATTGTAGAAATTCCAAACTCTTCACCGATGCTTGCCAGGTAGTCCATTCTGTGTAGGAGGCAGAATAATCAAGGATGAGCTGTTCAGGAACCTCCCTTCCCCCTCTCCCGCCTATAATTAATATAGGAGGATTTGGGGGAATTTTAGAATTGCTTCTTGGGAGGAACCAAAAAGAGGTTTCTTGCTGCAGAGAGAGCAAGGGAAGCAAGGTGTCCCCCCAGTCCAAGGAGCTGGGACTTGGGAGTCTTCAGTTGTGTGAATCTCCACGGAGTTGGGAGGATTTAAGGAAATAATATGTATTTTATAAACACCTCATATAAAGACTGTATTCAGTAGACATTGACTAGTGGATTTATATGCCTCTGGGCATTACAGCTGGAATCCTTAGTCTCACAACTTTGGTCTGTACTTGGCAAAAGTGGCTTGAAGTCCATTGCTTCTACCCTTGTTTTGTCTAATGATCTTTTGAACATTGTCTCCTCCAGGAAGCTTTCTCTGATAGCTTCCTGCCACGTCCAGACCACACTGACACCCTGTGCTCTCTCCGAATTCTGTACAGTCTTTAATAATCACAGAGTTTTCTAGAGAGATCCGTAAGAGTAACCTCATGGCAAATGGACTCTGAAATGGACTCTCAATGATTTTCGTGGGCAAGTTGATTGTAAGGACATGGCGTCACCTGAAGTCAGAGAGAAAAGACTGAACAGCTGGGTTTAAGAGGAGGGGAACTAAAAGCACCCCAGTGACATGGGATCCGGAGCCAGCACTGTTGAGATGCGTCCGTTTTGACCATTTTCTTTCTTGTTCTTACTCTATTCCACAGGTTACCTGAGCTTGTTTGGGCCACCTGCCCTTTCCTTGGTCGGAAGATGGCAGGAGCTTCTCAAGTGACTTTCTCTTCCAGATCTTCAAAAGGAATGGATTTGTTGTTTCCAGAAGACGGGACATGCAAACTGGGAGAAGGTCCACCATGGCACACCATAGTGTCATTGTCGACGGACATACCATCTTCCCTTCGGTCCCTCTTCCCCTGGTGCGAGACTATCAACATCTTGAAAGGAGGGAGTGTATCTTATTCAGATCTTCAAAAAATGTCATCCAATGTCTGAATGGAGTCATGGCAATGTGGAGGGTATGGCCAAGGAGACAGATGGAGTCACTGCTCAACCAGAAGCAAATGCCCTTTCCAGTCACCTCTGAGAGATTCTTTACTAACACTGATATGACACCCCCAAAAAGAATCGAAAAGAGCAGCTACCAGCCAATAGATCTCCTCTCCCTTAAAGGTGGAGATGTTGTGTCGTGACAACCTAATGGAACACCTTTTCGTTTCCAGAATTCTGATGAGAAGACTACATGTTAGGTTTTCCAGAACTACCTGGGGCTTGTTTCTTTTTTTCTTTTTTTTTCCAGCTACTGAAAATTTACTTCTGGTAGTCGTTAAAATTCTGCTCCTACCATTTGTAACAAATGAGAGAGAGCATTGGGTGCAGTATGTGGAGTATATGTTTGTGAAAACGAGGGACGGATACCTTCCAACACTTTGGGACTTTATGAATGATTTACATCTGGTGCTAAAGTTCACAAATGAAACGTGGGGGTAAGCAGATGCTTCATTTCTTGACGGCGTCATGCCTGCCCATACTGATGGGGAATTGAAAACAGCCAGGACTCATAAATCAACAAAATCTATTTTTGTGCCTCTTGATCTCCATTCTGAACATCCATATAACACCCAAACAAATGTGGTGAAATTAGTTCCTCAAGAAGCCCTTTATGTTTAGTAACAGTGCGGACATGTTAATAAAAAGAAGAGAGAAATAAAAGTGGACCGATGTGTGTGTGTGGGGGGGGGGCTGGTGCGGCAGGGTGAGGGTGTGAAGGAGAGGAACCAGACCTCAGAGGAGGAATCGACGATTTATGGGAAGCAGGAAAGGAAGTGTGGGTCTGAGCAGGACAGACCAAGGAGAGCGTGGGCTGGCAATGATTTGGAGAGAGGGTCCATTCCAGGAGAGGGAGGGACACTGCCTTACAGATTGAAAAGAATCAGCATCTGGAAATGGACTGGAGTTGGTAATTGGAAAATCATGGAAAGACGCTTGTAAAGCAGGCAAGAGTCTGGGAGTCTGATATTCTTGCATTTTCCCTCCTTCTTTTTCTCTTCCATCCTTCCTTCTTCCTTTTCTTCCTCCCTCTCTTCCTTTCTTCATTCCCTTTCCCCTTCCTTCTTTCCTGCCTTCCTTCCTTCTTCCCTCCCTCCGTCCCTCCCTCCTTGCCTTTCTTCCACTTGAAATATGGTTTTATGTAAAACATGGTGACTGTCTGAGTGTCACATGAGAACACACAACCTTTTCCAGAAATATATGCTGGCCCAGGCCCTATGGAGTAATATTTTCATTTTGGAATACTGCCCCCCCCCCCCCCCCCCCCCCCCCCCCCCCCCCCCCCCCCCCCCCCCCCCCCGTCACCACCCCAGCCCTGAGTCAGAGCCCTTGAGCTTCTCCTTTGATGATTATATAAAAAAAAAAATCCAGTCTGTTGCCCCAAATTTGCACTCGATCACCTTACATCTAATTATTTTATGACTTATCTAATCAATAGAGTTTCAGCGCTCCTGAAGGCAGAGGTGGTGTGTTAATCCCTTTGGGTGTGGCTGCCAAACCCAGTCCTGCACTGAGCAGAGGACACAGTGTTCACATAACTCAGCGTCACACCACCAGCATTGTTTCTAAGCATCAGTGTGAGAGAGGAAGTGGGATAAGGTGTTACAGATACAAACATGATCACACAAGGTCCATCCCCGGAAAGGACCTCCCACTTAGTGGAGGGGCAGGGCTGTGTGTAAGGGATCTAGAGCTACAGCCTATCTTGAGACTCAAGGCACAGTGAGAGCCAAAATAGGGAGTGAGCAAATGTTTCAAGGAAGCCCAAGGGGCTTCACAGAAGAGGTAATGTGCGCTGGCCCGGGAAGAGGATTTATTTTGGGGAATACAGTAACTGGAAAGGCAGGAACAGACCCTGGCCAAGAACAAATGCCTATTCCTTTCACATGTTTTCTCCTTCCATCCTGAAGAACTGCATTCCTTATAATGAAGCAATGATTTTCTAAATTAATTGCCTTGGGAATGGTAAGAGTGGAGGTACACCCTACACTGTTTCTAACTTCTATCCTGTGAGAAGCTTATGCATTCACAGTTTCTAGCTGGTTGACTTTTATAAATGAAGCAATAAACACAACAATATTAAATATGCATCTATAATATTTCTTCACATTTATTTATATTGCCATCTCTCTCAAGAACCCACTGAGTCCTTTGTTGAGTTTCTTCCCCTTTGTATTTGAGCTTCTATAGGCAAGAGACTTTCTGATTTACAGATTCCTTTATTCTTGATTTTATAAAAAAAAAGGAGGGAGAGATGGAAAATATAAACAAAAACCATTTTCAGCTCTGTACTGAAGCGTTTGCTACATTTCTTTGAATGTAAGTTATTTGTTCATTCTGAAACTCCATGTTGGAGAGATCACAGCCTTTTAAAAGGAGCCAGAACGAGACACAATTTGTACAATTTGCTACACATAATATTAACTATTGGATTTAAAAAAATAAATGTAGCTGCTACATTAACAGATGAAATTCGATATTGCAATTTAGCACCCAATTTTCTAACAATCCTAATATGCAGACCACGTCCAATTTTTCTAAAAGAAAAATTCAGTTTAAAAAAAATATATATATAATTTGCATTTTACTATAATTAGGTGACTCTTCTGTGGGGGTGGGGTTTTTTTATATGGTGAGTACCCCAAACCCCTCTTCACAGGGGAAGTTACTAAAAGCAGGAAAAAAAAAGAGTTCTGTGGTCTCCCTTAGTTACCATTCTGTTCAAAATATGTCCCCACCTAATATAACTTGCTATGTGTCATAAAATACAAAGGAAAGTACTTTTCATGCCAAATATCAGAGAAGTGTTCTCTTTTCTATACGGCCCAAGTAGCAGAAATGATGTGTTCATTTTAAATTCCATTCATGTAGGTTCTAATAAAAGCTATTATAAAATACAATTGTGTAGAGACAAAAAGAGAGATAATATCACTATAGCTCAATATAAAATTTAAGTAATTAAGACATGAAAACTATTACACAATTTACTACAAATGCGGCAAGAATAATAAAATGTTTAACCCTTTCCCTCCCAAGTCCATTCTCTGTTGGTCTCTCTCCTCTTCAACACCTAACTTAGACACATGGGCACCTGAGGGGATGTACAGAAATATTATAATCCGTGTTTGGGGAAGGGACAGGGATGATAATCAAAGGAAAATACTTTTTTTCTTTTTTTAATTTCAGGAAGAAGGCTTCCCTGTTTCCAGAGTGATGACGTCAGTCTGCTGTGGGGCAAATTAATTTCATCTGGAGAAAACAGAAAAGCCTCTGTCTAGCTGATGAGCCTAACAATGACATGAGTACCCCAATCGGAGGCCATTATGATAAACAGAAACCGCCGTGGGTCCGTGGACATAGGGTCAGCCTGGGGACAGGCAGATCCGAGTGCAGATCCTGACCCTGATGCCCCACTGGTTAAGCGCCACCAGTCAACCGTGTTCAGACTCAGCTGTCGCACGGGCGGAAGGGACGCGATCGTGTGTTCTACCTTTTAGGGTCACACTGTAATCAGGCAATGGCAGTATTATTAATAAAACGGAGGTTAATGCTTCGTGATTTAAATGGGACACATATAAAGGGCCGGGCTCCCCATTTTGGTTTTCCCTGGAGCATGTCTGTCCGAGATCAGAACGGGAACACGGTAAGCCAAGGGAGTGGCGCACTATTTCTGCGTCAACTGCTCCCCTCCTTCCTGAGTTTACGAAAGAGCAACGTCCTGGAGGGTGCCCGTGGGTCCCCAGCATTTCTCCTACACCCCTATACCCCACCTTTTAATCAGGACCGGAAGCTCCGGGCTCCAGCCTTGACAATCCAGCGCTCCCACCTCCGGAAGTAATATGCTTCACTTCTGCTGGCAGCTCACTGGCCAGAACTAATCACGTGGCTTCTCGGGGCGGAGGGCTGGCAGTGCCAGCCTATCAGGTGCGTGGACGTGGGGAACCGGAAGTGGCCAATGAACAGCTTCCACACCGAGCTGTGCGTTATTGATGGGGGTTAAGGCGGGGGTCGTTTCCTGATTCCAGAGAAATGTATATTGATGATGCACTATTTGTGAACTCAGAAGAGCATAAATGAAGTAAAAGCCATTTCCAATCCCGCCATTCACTTGTCACTCCTTAAGGTGTTTAGGGCTGTATGAATTTGGCCTGTGTTTCTATAAAAATAAGGATATTTAGACAAATATTTGGGCAATATTGTATGTCCTGCTGTGAAACCCACTATTTCTCTGTCACATACCATGGACAGTATTTTGGAGAATTAAATTCTACTATACACCATGCACACTATTTTATGACTGTACTATAATTATTTTAACCAATTCCTCTACTTATATTTTGTGATTATTTTTACATGTGTGGATATGTACATACGTATGTATAAATAGTATATTTGTCCATGTCATCATAAACACTATCTCTGTGAAATTTATAATGGATGATCTAATATTTCATTTTGTAAACTTTTCATAGTATACTTAACCTTTTTGCCATTTTGATGGTTTCCAGTTTTTGACCACCATAAATAATACATCTGTGAACTTTACTTCAGGTATTTCTATATTTAGAAATGTTCAGTGGGCTAGAGTCCAAGGAGCAATATTACCAAACCAAATGTTATGAACATTTTTAGACACTTGATTAACAAACATCTTTAAGGGAAAACACGTTTGTTTTGAAGAATGAAGAATGAAGAAATGAATGAATTAAATTACAAATAACTTGTCAGATCTTGAGAATTGCCAATAAATATCTCTAAATGTCTCCTTTAATAACAGGTCCCTTTGGTTGGAACTGATATCTTGTCTTTATGGGCATCCAGTGAGAGAGGTCCAAAATACGGAACTTCCAGATGCTGGCTCCAAAGTGCGGAATCAGCAACTTTCCAACTATTTTCTAATTTAAGGACCAGAACAATCCATAGGTAAACTTCAAAATCTCCATTTTACAGACTGAACGTTGTAAAAGCTCAGGGTTTTAAAGTTTGAGACAGAGTTGGAATTCCAACATGGCAGACTCAAGTCTGTGCGCTTCCTTTCTAGAATGGCAATCAACGCAGTATCAATTTGCACAGCAGGAAAAGGCAGCCCACAATTAAGGAGTACTATGTGTGTCACCTTGAACTCAAACCTCACCTCCCTTCCATCCATCCCCCTCACCCCGATCACCTTACACCTCCATGCCATTCTGCCACTTAGCCAGTGCCAGAGCTCATGAACCCCTCTGGGCACACCTGCCCTTATCCGATGTTGGCCAATGTCTGGGGGACCCTCTGTAATGCAAGGCTAATGGATGAATTAGGAGACCTGGGATTACATCCCCACTGGCTTCCTTACCAGCTGGGAGACCTGGAGCAAATCATTCAGGGTCTCTGACAGTCACAGTGTCATTTGCAAGACAAAAATAAATGATGTTGTTACCCCGCATCAGTGAGATCATATAAAGCACGTTGTAAATGTAATGTGCCATGCAAAAACTACTAGTTTGTGGGTGAATATTTCTTTGCTTAAAAATTTGAATTAAATGGTAAGCTTGGAGTGGCTGACATTACTGGTGTTGTGGGATTTTGCTTTTGGTTTCTCACGTCAGACAAGTTCATTGCCTCCTTTTGATAAGCCCACATGTTTCCAGTGCTCTCCCCATCCTTCAGCCAGCCTCCTGCCGATGTCTGGGGAATCACCCTCCATCTTCCCTTGTGTTTTCCAACCTCAACCCTATGTCTTACGGCAGACCACATTGCCAGGTATAAGCCATGGGGCCCAGCCGTTAGCTCCTCACCCAAGTTCAAGCTCCAGTGCCCTTACAATCTACAGCCATAACTACAACAGCCAGCATCCCCATCCCCATCTCCATGAGCCCTTCTGTAGGCCCCTCTGTGGATCTTCGAAAGGTTGCACGACGAAAAGGCTGTGGTTGACGGCCGTGGTGAAGGTCATGGCCCCACAACATGGCAAGCCGTTCACCGCTGTTGAGCTAAAAGTTCCCCCAATGGTGGTGTTTCTTCTTTTTCTTTATTGGATCCAGAAGAAAAAGAGGTGAAACTGCAAGATGAGAAGATCACTGCCCTGAGGAGGAGAGAGAAACTGACCACAAAGCCTGTCATCTTACCAGCAAGCTTTCCAGCTATGAGCCCAGAGGCAAGTCCCTCCCCTTCTCGGCATCTGACCTGCTTCATTTGTGAAGTGGGGCTGCAAGTAAGGGGGGCAGATGATCACGTGAGGTTTTCTCGTGATGTTCCTTGAGGCCCTCTAAATACAGACTTTATGCATATTTAAGTGTTGAGTCATAACAATGATTATATCTGAAATGTATGGAGGATATAGCCACATACTGAAAAAAACCCACACATTATTTTTACATTGTCTCAACAAATCTATAAATTATTATACCAGCTAGGAACTGTGCTCAGCTATGAATGCCCCCAAATAACAGTGTCTTCAAGCTATTAGATGTGATTTTTCTCACATATTACATGAGCTCCTGTGGTGGCTCTACATTGAATCTTTTCTGTTTCAATGCAACAATGACCAGAATCTTTTCATTTTCTGCCCTGCCATCCTTAGTTCTTACTTCCACCTTCAAGGTTGCCTCATGGTTGCAAGATAGCTGCTGTGTCCCCAGCCATTGTGCCCACATTCCAGGCAGCGGAAGGGAAACTAGGACAAAGGCAAGAGGGTGAACGTCATAGACTAGTTGACTCCCTTTAAAAGTTGTCCCTGGGAGCCCCATCTGATGACGTCATCCTAAATCTCTTTGGCCATCCCTGTCTGCAAGAGAGGTGAGGTACATTGCTGCCAACGGTAACCCCAGGGCTGATTTAGCAAACATGAAGAGTAGGATGGATACTAGGTGGGTAGCCAGTAGTCTCCGTCACAGAAAGGCGCTTTTATTATACTAATTTTGCAGATGAATAAATTAAGGTAAGCAACTTGCCAAGCCCATAGAGCAAAAAGGTTTAAGATCTGGAATTCAAAATCAGCTTCTACCTGTAAGCCTGAGACCGTGAGGCGTCAAACAACCCACCCTCAGATCTTGGTTCCCCGTCTGTGGAATGGGACCAGAGCACCTGATCCCGGGAAATTCAGGGTTAAATGAGATTATGATTGAAAGTGCCTGAGACCTTGCACTTCCTATTAGTATAATAGATGCTCAATAAACAGGAGTTGAAAACTTTGACGCCCTGGCATATAGTGTGCTCATGTCCAAGCGTCCCACATGCTAACACTTCCCAAGAGACGTGTCACCTGCTGAAGCTCAGGGACCTTCTGTCCGCTATGTCCTCTGAGTCTGGTCTCCCTTGCTAGACTTGAACTTCCTGAAAGTGGGAAGATGAACATGACACATGGTAGAACCCCAGTCACAGTTGGTTGATTGACAGACAAATGCTTTTCTTCCTTTTGGATATTAAAGTTATGTGACTCTCACCTGCATGCCACTTACAGTAACCAAGATGGGGACAGACAAAGAATTCATGACCAGGCTCACCTGTGGGAATACATATGTGTGTGGGGAGGGGGCTGTGTGTGCCTGTGTGTGTGTGTATTGAGCACATGGTGCCGGGGGGGAAGGAGGGAGAGATTCCAAACTGAAGTTAATTTCTCCCTGAAATTCTCAAAATACACCATTCAAGTTAAACCACATTCAGCAACGAATGATCAGAATGAAGAGAGAAAGAGTGAACAGCACGTATGTTACAGGGGCAAATTAAAAACACACACACTTGGGGCACCTGGGGGGCTCAGTCCCTTAAGCGTCTAACTTCGGCTCAGGTCATGATCTCACATTTCATGAGTTCGAGCCCCGCGTCGGGCTCTGTGTGGACAGCTCAGAGCCTGGAGCCTACTTTGGATTCTGTGTGTCCCTCTCTCTGCCCTTTCTCTGCTTGCATGCTCTCTCTCTCTCTCTCTCTCTCTCTCTCTCTCTCTCTCTCTCTCTTGCTCTCGCTCTTTCTCTCAAATATAAAAAACAAACAAAAAAATCTTAAAAAAAGATACACTATTTCATCTTGAGAAAACACCAACAAAAAACCTCCTATAAAGCATTGCTAAAGGCACAAAGAAAAGGAAATTCCCAAGATTTTGTGTTGTTCACAGTGAGAGCTCCTTCTAGAATGTCCTCTACAGGGCTTCTGTGGAGGAATGTACTGGTCTCCAACCCATAGCCAGGGTCTCCGGGTTTCCTGAGGTAATCATTTATAATGACGTTGGTAGAGGAGGATGGAAATGAAAAGCTGGATTCTTGCTCTGATTGGATTTCTTCCCTTCCTCCTCCTCCTCCTCCTTTTCCTCTTCCTTCTGCCTTCTTTCTCCTTCTCGTCCTCCTCCTTCGCCTCCTCCTTCTCCTTCTTCTTAAAGCTTATTTATTTTCAGGGAGACAGACAGCAGGGGAGGGACAGAGAGAGAGAGAGAGAGAGAGAGAGAGAGAGAGAATCCCCAGCAGGCTCCACACTGTCAGCGCAGAGCCTAACACACGGCTCGAACCCACAAACTGTAAGATCACGACCAAGAGACTGATGCTTCAACAGCTGAGCCCCCCCGGCACCCTCTTCTCTTTCCTGAGACTGCCACACCAGCACCTCGCACAAGGAGCACAAATCCTTGACTTACGTGTCAGCAGCAGGGACCAAGGGGGAGAGGCCGCCTGCTTCTGGCAGCAGGAGGCCCTTCTCCCCTTCTCTGCATTCTCATTGAGGACTCGCCCGAGGAGCCCTGCTGTTTGCGATCGGAGTCTTTGCACTGGCTGTTCCCTGCCTAGAACCCTTCCCCCCAGGAGCACTTCACTTCCTGGCTCTCACATTTCTCTCCATGTCCTCCCCTCCCCCCAGGCCTCCGCCTGTCCGTCCTTACCCTATTTGACAGCCAATACCAACGCTTAATACCATGTGTACATTTGTCTATTTATGTTCTGTCTCTCCCGTTAGAATAGAAGCTCCCCAGGGTCGGGATTTTGTTACACTTGCCACCGTATCACCAGCCCGGAAACAGAGCATGCCACATAGCCACGGCTCCGGGGGTGTCCGCTGAT
Organism: Suricata suricatta; assembly: GCF_006229205.1. Lineage (NCBI taxonomy): Eukaryota > Metazoa > Chordata > Mammalia > Carnivora > Herpestidae > Suricata > Suricata suricatta. The sequence goes on along the minus strand of NC_043708.1, from coordinate 6,831,322 downwards.
GAACGCATGCCTGCTTTCGTAAGCACCACTGTTGAAAAGCAGTAAACTGATGATGGCCAACTAGTCACCACATTTCCAGGACCAAAAGTCCATGTCCTCCTCGTCTCCCGATCCTAGTTTGGGGCTCACGTCTTTCTCGGTCAGGAAAACCCCGCCCTTCCCGGGGACTCGCTGTGACTGTGCTAGACATGTACCAGCCTCTGTGTGTTCATGTTGTGCGTGGCCCCACCTCCCCTCTTCCCCCGACTGCCTCACCAGTAGCCTCCTGCGGGGCCCACGTCCTCGCAGTCATTGACTTCTTTCCGACAGTGCCCTCCTGAAGACGTGGCTCCAGCCCGTGTCTATGTCCCCCATGCATCTAGCACAGAATTTTATGTAGCTCACAGTTCTCCTGCATGTGCCAAGGGCCAGGGGCCGTATGAAGGGAAGCCTAGTGGCTTCCTTTTTTTTTTTTTTAAATCACAAACAACAGAAATACATACATTTCACATTTCAACCCAGTAAATGACACGTGTGGGCAGGAGACCACGCCTCAGCTATCTCTATACCACTGCCAAAACCAAAATGCCAAAAAACCACCTCCTCCTTCCCATGAGGAGGGCAGTGTGACGTTCCCATTCCATTTACTTTTTTAAATTATTTAAACATTTATTTAGTTTTGATAGAGAAAGACAGAGCATGAGCAGGGGAGGGGCAGAGAGAGAGAGGGAGACACAGAATCTGAAGCAGCTCCAGGCTCTGAGCTGTCAGCATAGAGCCCGAGGAGGGGCTCGAACTCACAAACCGTGAGATCGTGACCTGAACCAAAGTCGGACGCTTAACCGACTGAGCCACTCAGGTGTCCCTGCTTAGTTTTTTTTAATGCTAGTTGTAGTCCACTGAGCAAAGGGTTGGTAAACTATGGCCCTTGGGCCAGATCCAGCTTGCCACCTGTTTTTGTTAATAAGATTTTGTTGGAACACGGCCACGCTCATTTATCTACATGGTGCCTACGGTGGCTTTTGCACTGTGAAAGCAGAGTTGTGACAGAGACCGTTATACCCACAAAGCCCAAATAAAACACTGCCTGGCCCTTTAGAAGGAAAAGTGTGCTGAGCTTTGCACTAAACTGATATCAGATTCACAAACGGGTCGTGACCCACGGTTTGCAAAACATGCTCTTGGCTCACACCATTCTGACAACGGGCCCAAGGCAGGTGCGTTTTTATCTTCATTTACCAGTAAGTAAATGGAGGAAGAGAGTGTGACCCTCGCCCACAGACACGTGACTCGGCAGCATGCACAACTGGCTCACCCTAGACCAGACTCAGCGGCAATGAACTCACCTGGAACCCCGCTCTGCAGTAGGGTGAGTGTAATACATGTTTGTTGGTCAAAGAAATGACATGCAGATTATATTCTTAATTTTTCAAGATTTTTCTAGTGGTAGACTTTAGAAGAAATGTAGACCTATTCTTCAATCTATCCCTAAAGAAATGAATAAAGGAAAGACACCATGAGTAGTCGGGGTGGCACAACTGTGTTTTAGACTGAGTAGTGGGTCACTTCATTTTAATTTCTTTTTTAAAAATATTTTTAATGTTTATTTATTTTTGAGAGACAGAGAGACAGAGTGTGAGCAGGAGAAGGGCAGAGAGAGATGGAGACACACAGAATCGGAAGCAGGCTCCAGGCTCTGAGCTGTCAGCACAGAGCCCTGAACTCACGAACCTTGAGATCATGACCTGAGCTGAAGTCGGTTGCTTACCTGACTGAGCTGCCCAGATGCCCCTCATTTTAATTTCTTATTTTGAATAGGGGCTGGGCTATCCTGTTGGGTTCGTTACTTAAGCCTGACCTATGACATGACCACAGACACACACATATGGTAGACTGGCAGCTGCCGGCAGGGCTCCCAGTGACTCGTGCTTTTGCGAGATGCCCTTCTCTTGGGTGTGGGCTGGACTCTCTTCTCACCAGGAGAAGACAGCGAGGGGGACGGGCTGGTACCTCTGGGCTTAGGGTGCAGATGACTTCTGTCTTGCATGCACCTTCTTGGCCTCCACTTACTTGCTCAGATGAAGCCAGCTGCTGTATTGTGAGCTGCCCAATGGAGAAATTCTCCTAGCAAGGAGCTAAGGACGACCCCCTGCTTAGCGGTCTTCAAGGACTCAGGAGCTCAGAAGCAGATCCTGTCCAGGGAGAGCCTGGAGATGACCACAGAGCCAGCAGATGCTTGACTTCTTTCACAGAGGCTGTGAGTGGGGGACCCAGCTAAGCTGCATCTGCAGTCCTGGTCCCACAGAAACTCAGATAATAAATGTGTGTTGCTTCAGTCACTAAGTTTTGGAGGAATTTGTTAAGCAGCAATGGATAACAAAAACACCACACCGCTTTATTATAATTCAGGGTTCTGGGATCCCCATCAATCAACAGATACAGCATCAGCACCGACTCGGTGCTCAGTCCTTGGAAAGATGGAGGAGGGCGTCTGTTCAGAGCAGAAGACTCTGCCCTCAGGGAGCTCGTGATCTGGTGAGAACAGAATGTAGAAGCTGCGTTTTATGTTCTTAACTACACTGATAATTGTTAGCCCTTTGCCCTCCATTCAAGATGGTGCCCAGTGGACTCTGCCGACTTACCTTGTTCAGTTGAATGCTGCTCGCTTGGGTGGGCCGCAGTTTCATGTCGTGGGTCCCATCTCTGAGGTCTTGTGTGAGAGGCTATCCTTCTCAAAATGCCCTTGGGCTTCCAACATCTCGAAGCCATGGGTTGGTTCAAGAGGGGCAACGCACAAGGCCCAATATTACTGCAAATAATTCGGTTTCCGACCATTGAAAATGAACCAGATGGCTTTTAAGGAAAACAGGACACACATCAGATTCCAGTTATATTAAAACGATGACCCAATTTAAGGAAAACACAACGTGTAATAAAAAATGTTTAAATAAACAAAATCTGCATATTTATGAAACCATAATATTCGCCGGGCTCCTCGCTTTGGATAATGAATTTCTAAACTAGTCTGATTGCATTCCAAACTTACCACTGAATCCGGGCTTGGAGAAGCCTGCGGTACTGTTTGGAATCGCAGACTCTCTGAAGAGGGGGGAAAGAAAATTAGCATGTAGGTCGGCAGCCAATTTAGGAAGAGGAAAGGTCAGCCCTATACAAATGTGATATATCCTGTTCTAATGCAACCAGGAATAGTTGACGCCCGCCCCGCGTCGCTGGCGGAGGGCTCTGACACCTCTTACTGTCATCGCAAACCTCCGCAGCCACTGGCGCAGCCGGCACCGGGCTGGGTTGGCAGGAAGCGCCTCGGATTTATCTATTTATTTTTCCAGAGAAATTAAAAACTCAGGGGGCACTTAAAATAAATTAGCAACTGCTCCTGACGGTGTCTTTCTTGTGGTGTCACACATTCGAAATCCTGGCAGGGACCAAGTCGCCTGCGTCACCATCTTTTCCCACCCAGAGCAAACTGTTAACAGAACAGGGCGCTCGTGTGAACAGGCACGTCTCCGGAGCAGGTATCAAAGCAGCCAAGGGCGAGCTAGTGAGTGTCCAGGTTCACCCACATGCTTTCAGGCTGTCACGGTCTCTGGGGCACCCATTCGAGGCTCTCTGAGACCAGGGAAGAAGGCCAGGGGGTTCTGTCTTGTACTGAACTGAAAGCTGAAGTGGATTTCAAAGGGAACATTTCTTCCACCTGGCTCAGGCCGGGCGTTTCTTCCCATTTGACGCACGGTGTTTTTAGGGGATTGTTTTTTTCCGGATAGGATGATACCTGTGTTATCTCTTTCTCTGCTGTATATGTATTCATTTCACTGGCAATGATTTCCCAGGTCTCCTGCGTGTCCAGCATGTAGGATGCGACAGTGAGGCAGGACAGCAGTGGTCCGGGCTTCGTGGGGTGACACTCCCCCAACCCACCAGCATCCGCGGCCCCCACTGTGACGGGGGCTGGTGATACGGATGGTAAGTGAAATCAGCCCCTAAGAGCCACAGTGGAGCAGGACCACTGGTCCGTGGAGTCGACGGAGGGGAACAGCCAGAACGCTAACTTCCTAAAAAGACACCTCTTTCTGCAAGATCCAGACTCTCACCTCTGTCTGGGCTCCTTCCAGCGGAACAATCTGGACCCGGCAACCACAGAAGATCCTTTCCTTGCCTCTCAACTGCTCTGAGCCCCTGGTTCCCTTGACTCTTAAATTAAAGTAGATTTTTCTTTCTTTTATACTTTTGGTCTATGAAAAAAAAATCGCTACTAAATCTGGATAATATTACACGAGAAAAGGTTTTCACTCTTCTCTCGTGATGTGATATTCATCCACTTCCCGTCTCCTCCCAGAACATTTCTTCATGCTGATCATCCATGTGAACCAAGAGCGAGATGGATATAAATTTAACCATCTAACTCACATTTTAACCGCATCGTACTCTAGACCACTCCTATTAGAGTCCAGAATCATTCCTTCTAGGCGAGCAGCTTTTATTGGAAAAGCCCTTTTTTTTTTCTTTTAATTAATAAATTTACTGTCAGAAAAGTCCTTCCTTACGGGAACCTGTGTCATTTCCTCCATGGGCATCCACTCACACAGCATAAACCAGGAGCTTGTCAGTTTTAGGTAATTTTGTTGGAAGCGTCTAATTTTATCACAACATAGCATCCTCCAGAAGATTATTTTAAAAGTGGTTATTTCTCATAGGTTTTTTTTTTTTTTCCTTTAACTTTTAATTTTAAATTCTGGGGCTCTTTTTTTTTTTTTTTTGAGTGTTGGCAGGGGCTGGGGGAAGTACTAATTGTCTCTTTGCCAGAGTTTAAGTGCAACATTTTTCATTAGAATTTAACAAATGTTCATCTTAAAATAGACTGACAATGGGTCGGACTGTTTCAGCTTCTCCCTCGTGAACCTAAATGCATTAGAGTTGAGGCTTTTTATCCTCAGATCAATGTTGCTTCTTATTCTTGGACTTAATTTAGTGTAAGACTAATATGACTGTCTCTCCATTTATTTCTCTCTTTCTCTTTTCGGCTTTAATAAAATTAGAATTAATTGAATATAATGTCGTCTCTCGATTTTTTTTTGTCAAGCACAGAAATGCCAAATACAACAATATGCTTTGAAAAAAAAATTTTTTTTTTGCCAGGGGTAAACTATTGTGCAAAATAATTATATAAATACACAAGAACATCTGGTCTTTTGAACTGTAGTCACTGCTGAATTTAAACATGGTACGCGTTTGACAAAATTCAAGGGTTTTATTCTTTGTTTTTCCTGGGCTTTAAATAGTAAGCCACAAATAGTACTTAGAGTTATCATTTCTAGTTCATTTGCGATATTGTGTAGAGAAACTTACTTTGCATTCTCCAGGACTGCTATATACCTGGGGTCTATGACATTTGGGCTCAAGGAAAAATGTGTCACGGTACTTTATTAAAACAATGACCCAAGCTTAATTAATGGGGGAAAACCCGACTAAATGCTTTCCTCCCATTTTACCCACAATAATTTCTAAATGCCACTAGACACTTAGGGCAATTTCGATATCTTTTGTAGAGTCAAGTAATTAAAATTATTACTGCCACTTTTGTAATAAACTCGTGTGACTTTAAAAGTCTGTCCCCACTCTCTTTCATGATGGAGACATCACACAATCTGTAATTGTGCTCTTAAGGAAAAGAGAGCTAATCTTTTTGCATTTGAAGTAAGCCTTCATCATCAGCCCAACAAAGCCAGACAGATCAAAAAAGAACCAGAGAGAGCATTTAAGGAAATTAGTACAAGTGTCAGTTAAAAGGTAAAAATTAATGCACTTATTATTGAAATATGGTTGAAACCTACGTTCTTTTCATTTCTTTGATATTGCGAAGGCATAAAACATTCAATTAACTTTCCATTGTGTTTGGGGGAGAAAAGGCAGAGGATTGTCAGCGAGGTGTCGGGATGGAGGAGGAGGTGCTCAGGGAAGATCTGAACAGGGTGAACCAGACCCCAGGGCCCAGGCCACGAGGACAGAGCTGCCGGGGTCCTCGGAGCCCACCTGCGTCAGGATTTCACGTGGGCTTGCATCCTGTCGCCCAGTGTGGTCTGGAGATTTACTCATTTTTCCTTTCACTTAAAACTATGAAATTTTTTACTTAAAAAACAATAGGCAACACATACTTATAGTCGTCTGGAGCCGTTGCCAGCGGATTCCGTCTTCATTCTGTAATCTGGTGAATGCACGTAGAAAAAAGACTGGAAACAGATGTTCCTGTTGATGGGCATTGGGATTATGGGTGAATTTTCCTTTTGGCTGCATATTTTTTCCTCCAGTTTTTAAAGATGCTTGTGCATTTATCGTGGGAAAATAAAATAAAAGTGATTTGTGATAAGAAGCATGATAGGTAAAGAAGGGAGGCTAAATACAGACTTTGGGGTCAGACTGATTAGCATATGATGACTATCTGAGACACTTAATGCTGTGTGACCTTAAACAAGAAGCTCACCATCTCTGTGCTAATATTTCCTTCCTCTGTATCCCCACAAAAGGATGGGATTTTCTGCTTGCTAGGTGGCTCATAAATGTGAATACACCTCACCCAATTTCTGGTACAGAGCAGACAGTCAACAAAGTGCTCATTTTTTTTCATCCTGACAACTCTTTCTTCACAAGCCCTTGATACCAAAAAGGTAAATCAATTTGTGTTATTTGGTATTAAGGGCTCCTAGGATCAGTATTTGATGTAACTCTTTTGTGCTGAGTTTATATGCACTCTCTATCATAGACATCTCATTTCAGGGCCAAATGTTGTATTTGGCTTTGACATTTTTGGAAGTTTATGCAGCCAGCAAGATTTACAAGACCACGCTCAGAACCCCTTAGCTGAACAATCGCTACTTGACAACCGCAATTCAGGAATTTTAAAAAATTGTATAATGAATCAATCTTCCTAAATTGTATGCATGTCAGATTGCGATCAGCTTGCTGTGAGAATGTTTAGCAAGAGAAGGCCTGATGTTTAAAGTGAAAATTACCAGGATCACACACTAATTTGTCTCCATCATTAATGAAACATTGTTTTACTGCCCTGAAAAAAGACTCTTGCATGTATTGTAAAACAAACGTTAGTGAAGAAATACTCTAGAGATGATTTCCTACCATGAAACACCAGATGGGGTAGCTCCGAACCCCTAAATCCTAGCCCAGGGCTGGGCGCGTTGGAGGCACCTGTAGAAATATTTTCAACCCACAGGAAATAGGTGTATTTCCTAACATGTGGCTTCAAATCAGGGTGTGGCTGATTGCTTTTGGGAAAAGATTGGCTCCGACTTAAGGGAGGTTCGGCTCCATTTTATTCCCAGGGGCAATTTTGAGTTGCGGAAAGAGAAGTTCTGTGAGGCCAGCTCCCGCTTTATTCGAAAACAATGTTTGTAAAGTTCTAAAATCCATTTCCAAAAAACGATCCTTTACAACAGTTGTGCTGCTTTCTAGCCCACTCTGCGCTGGCACATAAGGAAAGTAACTCAATAATAGACTCCCAAATCACTGATGTTGTGATTATTATTCTTATTAATATGCATATGATAGAAGTTAGTGCCAAGATGACAGATTTACGCTTTCACAAAGGTAATGAATCAGAGTAAGAAGGTAAAAGCCACGATTACCCTAAAACCTAAAAGTGATAGACTACTCGGGTTGTTTTGTCTTGGTTTTTTCCCTCCCCGTGCAGATGGGTGATAATGCCGTTTGTCACCGAAACGCGAGGGCGTGTAACCAGGAATACACAAGTCGCCACTGAAAGAAAGCCTGTGATCTTCCCACTTCTGGGTCTGTTCTGAAAGTTGCAGGGTCATGGGTGGTGGGGAGTGGGGGGCCTGACCGTGAGCGAGCTGGGAGGATCTTTGCAGAGCTGGGTTCTAAGAAGGATGCTCATCACCGGAGATGAGAGGATGAAGGGCATTGAGAACCACCCACCGAGCAGGCAGACACCTGCCTCTGTGGCAGACGGCCTCCTAAAGGAAACCAGGGGGAAACGGTGGAGGTGTGGAGAAAGCCCAAGGACGAGCTGAGAACGACCACTGAAGGCAAGAATCTCTTGCGTTTCTAGAACTGTCTGCTCCTCTTCCCTCTGCTGTTTCCCTGGGTCCTTAGTCCAATCCAGGCAGGTTGGAGTGATGGCAGTTTTAGATCCCCTGGGGCTAAGGGAGGAGATGCCACATTCTTGCCCAAGGGCACCGTGGGCGTTGTGAGGAGCTGTGACGTTTCACTTCAGCTTCCCACAAATCTCTCCTCGTCCCTAGGGCGGACCAATGAATACCAGCATTTTACTTTGCAAAAACTTAAAATTTCACAGGTGGAAGGGATCTCGGAGATTTCTAGTTCACAAGACCCAGGAGTGTAACTTGAGACAAAATTCAGATCAGCTCTCCAGACCCCATTAAAACACTATAAATTAATATAACCACAGAAACATCTTCAATGTGTTTTATAGTTTTAAGCATTTTTTTCTCCAACCTTGCAAAAGCATATTTGGATGTGCTTTCAAATTCAACCCACTGAAGGCTCAGGGTGAAACCCACCTAGAATCAAATTTAAGGCTTTTGCTCTTTACCAGCTTAGGACTTGGATAGGTAACATGATCACTCTGTGCCTCAGTTTCCTCCCCTATGAGCTGGGGGATCATAAAATTCTATCTCATAGGATAATGGTGAGAACTGGATATAAACGAATAAAGACTGAGGTAGCATAGACTAGGCGTCCTGTAGACGCTAACCATGGTCTTCCTGTTCATGACCATCCCCACTGCAGTCCACACAGTCAGGACAGACTTGTAACCCTACTTCATACATGAGGAAAGTGAAGAAGAACATGGCTCGGAGGCTGGGCTAGACCTGCATTTCTTAACTTCTAGTTCAAAGCTTCTTCGCTTGTCTTACTAAAATAAGTGTTGACATTCAAAGTGGCAGTGGGTGGGTCCCATTGGTCTTGGGGATGGAAAGAATGTCATGGGCAAACCAATAGGGACAATGACAAGGTGCTTGGGCATTTTGTCTTGCCTCATCCTCTTCCTGTTTATGGAGAATTCAGAATATTTCTTACTCAAGGCTGCGCACATGTCAAAGGGCAAAAGGCATCAAGTCACAAGGTCACATAGATTTTTGTAGCCAGTGTGGGAGACAAAAAACACTGTTTGGAGTTGGTCTGTGATCATTTGTGCCGCAGGACAGCACCAGGAGCACAGGAGAATTGCAGAAAATGTACAATTACCGAGGCCCAGAGACAACAGAATCACCAAGCACAGGTGCCAATCAGCCAGCACGCACTGTTTGCAGAGCAGGTAGATCTAGGCTGGTGTCGCTGGAGGTCTTGGGGCAGAAATGGGCATCCTTCAACTCGTTAGCAAGGACCTCAGAGCCCAGGTGCCTGTTTCTATTCCCGAGGGAGGACTCCTGTGAAATCAAAGGCCAAGAAGCCACGGGCTACAGGACTTTTTCCAGCTCAGCAATTCATGATTCTCATCCAAGTAAAGTTGCTCCTCTTCCCGCCTTCCAGTTTCTGCTCATCCTTAGAAAAACAAGCCCGGATTGACCTGAGGCCAGGACTCCTGGGTCCACAGCCAGGCTTCTGTAATTGCCTAGCACATGACCCTGACCACTCAATGTCTCCACGCCTTAGTTTCTCCTTCTGTCAAATGGAAGGGCAGGGCAGATGACGCAGCCACCCTGTCTGGCAAAGTAAATGAGTCTGCTGTGCATGGATGTTTCAGAGTGAGTTGGGTGCACATGGCTAGTTCCCCCTTGACTATGCCCATGGGTGTTCCTAACGGGAGTAACGGAGCTGCTAGAACACCCCTGTCCTGAAGACCTTCCCCCTTGACCTCTGCCAATGCAGTACCTGCAAGTCTAGGAATTGTCTGGAGACACTCCTGTCTGTAGACAAATCAAGGCTCCCAATCTTTGTGCTCTCCCTCCCTTTCTCTCTCTCTCCCTCCCTCTCTCTCTCTCTCTCTCTCTCTCTCTCTCCTCTCCCTCTCTTTCTTTCTCTCTCTCTTTCCTCCTTAAAGGTCATGGACATAAAGGCTTCTGAGGATTGAGCTTGTATACAGGCTCCCCCCTTACTAGCTGTGGGTCTCTGCCTGATCTCTGTGCCTCAGTTTCCTTATCAGCCAAGCAGGCCAAACACTATCTCGTCTCCTAGCATTGGGTGATAAGCAATCAGTGGACAGAAGCCACTTGTGATTTACAGTCTCTGCTGAGGGAAGGCACTTAAGGAATGCAGGTGACTGATCTGATCACTAGAAATTATACTTAAAAGCAAGCTGAGAAAAATAAACTCCCTTCCCTCCCTTCAAAGCACTCAATAAGTGGTTGTGGAGTGAATAAATGTGTAGAAGAATGAATGCAGGGGTGACTCCAGTTATGATGACTTTCTCCCCAAACCCTCTTACTTATGGAGGATTTGAATCATTAAATTCATTGCAAAAGCACTACACACTGTCCAAGTGGAGGTGCACTTTATTTTTCTCAAGCTTTAAATTCACAAAGAACAATAGTGCGCATTCTCTCATACGTTCAACAGCGCACCTTTGAGACAGGCAAGGTAAACACCACTATTACCAACACCTCATCATACACATACACCTCCAGGTCTGCGTCTCTCTTTTCCAAACTTGTATTTGTCTTTTTCCTGTGTCTACGTCTATGTGCATAGTTCCACATCCATATTTTTCCATTGTCTGTATTCATACCTATACCTGTATGTCAGTCATACTTATATCTATTTATACCTCGAATTTTATCTTGTCCATGTCCACCCTCACATCTACATTCACATCCATGTCCATGTCCATGTTCACATCTATGTCCACACCCATATTCAGATCCATGTCCACATCCACATTCATGTCCACATCCATGTTCACATCCATGCCCATGTTCACATCCACATTCAGATCCACATCAATACTCATATCCATGTCCATATCCATGTTGGCATCATATGTATATTCACATCCATGTCCATATCCACGGCCGTATCCATGCCCACACCCATGTCCACGTCCACATCTGTATTCACTTCCACATCCCTATCCATATCCACAATTCATATCCACATTCACATCCACGTCCATGTCCACACCCACATTCATGTCCACATCCACATCCATATTCACGTCCATATCTACGTCCATGTCCACATCCACATCCACGTCCAGAGCCACATTAATATCCGCATCTATATGGGAAAACCGAGTCTTCAGTGAGAGTTGGCATCTAGATGCTGGTCACGCAGCTAGGAACCAAGAGTTGAGGTAAAATTTCAGGACCCTTGGGTCCAAACACCACTCTTTACAACTTCCATCATATCATCTCTCAAAGAAAGGGCATATTTTTAAAAAGAAAATAAAAAAGAAGAAAAGAAAGGAAGAAATTTAGAAGAAGTATGAGAAGAAAGAGAAAGAAAGAAACAAACAAAGAAACAAAGAAACAAACAAGGAAAGCAAGGAAGAGCAAGGTTTGTAATCTCTTTATTTGCTCTTCACAAAGCCAAGCTTTGGCCCATGCCTATGTTACCTCAATTTCTATTGTGTTCTTCATGGCCTTGGTTAGGGGCAGACAGGACAAGGGTCTACAAATTGCAAAGTCACTGCCTGACGAAGCCCCGTCTTCTGTGGCTCTTTGTGACATGTTTCCTACTGCTTAGGATTCTTAGATTCTGAAATGCCAGGTTTTGCCAGAAGAAAACACAATAGGATTATTGTGGAGTTGAGGGGTGGGATTAGTAATTTACATTGTTAACAACCATTTATAGGAGGATATCCTAGGAGACGTGCTGTATCAATGCAGATTTAAACCAGACACATTTTAAGAGACATTCCTTCTCCAAGTTTTTAAAAACCTTTCTTTTCTTCTCTATTTTTAGATTCACTCACAGCTTTACAACAGGACATGAAGAAGTTGCACAACCTGAACTACCAGGCTGGATTAAAATTTATATCATTTTTGAATCTGTTTTGAGAAGGCAGACGTCAAATTCCTAATTTTAAACAAATTATCAAATATCTTAAGAAGTCAGGTTGAAGATTGCTCTTTAATCTCTTAAAATTTTAAGAATTGAATTGCTGGGAATGATGTGGCAGAAATTTTTTTAATGAGTTTATCTCGTTAAAACCCAAGCTTTCCTTCTTCTGTTCACAAAAGCTTACATATCTGCTCCATTTTACAACAATAATCTTTAGGGTAAGGTTTCAAGCCTTCTTAAACCTATTTTTCCCCCCAAATGAAATTCACAGAAGGAAGGAAGCACACATAATTCATTTCAAAAATTGAGTAATAATGCTCTAACAAATGTATTTTAAGAGTGCCTTCTAAGCCAGAAGTTTGCAAAACATCAGCTGTTTACCCTTGTGTGGGCTTTTGTTTATGCCTTCCTTTTAAATCTATTTTTGGCCTCCTGAATTTAGTACAGGTTGCTTAAAAAAATCAAATGCAAATTTGAAATGTACCTGGAATATCCTTTAGAGTTTGTGTTTAAGCCATATTATAATTTTGTTTTCTGTTGTTTCTTTTAACTGTATGAATGATTTATACCATCTTGTGTTTTTCGTTTCCTATATGGCAAAGGAATGCCTTGCTCATGCATTCCACTGATTTTCTCCTTCTTTCTTCTTCACTATCTTGTCTACAGAATTATCCAACTCCACAGACTGGCATGCAGAGGGAAAACTCGAACTCTTAGGTATTTCTTTTCATTTTTCAGAAGTAAAATGTGCTTTTTCAAAAGTCCATTTTCTCCCCTGGAAGAGATAGCAGAGTGAGTACATTATCTAAGAAGAGACTCTCTCCTAATTTTTGTTCCATTTATTGAAAACTCCAATTTCTTTGCTGCGGGTTCTAATTTATTTTGCAATTTGCACAGTGCACTGTAAACATAATGTAAAGTTTCAAGGCTTAATTAACAGCCACAGGATAATGGCAGGCCAAGTTTTTAAAGGCATTTAAGCTTGGCTCCAAGAAAATGAAGAGACTTCCATGCGGGAAGCTGTGAACTTCTACCTCTTAAAATAATAAACCTCAGCGGTTCCAGGATTGTGGATTTGCATTCAATGCCAGGACCCCCGTACCTGCCTCCTTGACAACTATCAGTCCAACGTGCCTCTCTCAGGAGCCCTGTTTAGAGCTGTTTTTCACTTATGGCGATGAGGTAACCCCAAGAAAAGAAAAATTCCATGGCATTCCATCAAAGCTGGAGAAAATCCACCTCTAAATTCCACAGTGGTGGAGGTCTGGGCAGAGGCACAACAAACTTAAACCAACCCTTGTCCGATGATGGGCAACACGGAGCAGTTTCTCAGACCCACATCTGGGGCAGAAGAGACGCAGCAGCAGATGCAGTGCAGGAGTGTTTGATGTGGTCCTTCACCCTCTCTGAGCCTCAGTTTTCTCGTCTGAAGAAGGAGATTGGGAACAGAACTGCCTCACAGGTAGGGCGCTGTGGTGGAGATGCTGCACCCATCCGTGTAACCAGAGAATGGTTAAGTCTGGCTGACTCACCCCCCTTCGACTGCCTCAGGCAAGGTTGACTGCATACCTCTCTGGGCCTCAGTGTACCCATTTTGGAGATGAAGGAGTTGAACTTTGCCCTCTGACATTTCCCCCAGGGCTGCTGGAGGAGACATGGCGGGTCATGAGGGCCAATTCTTCCCTGCCTCATATTTACTGAAGGTCTCTAGGTAGACTCATGATCCTCTCAGCCAATGGGGATCCACTGTCACTGTCAAGTTTAAATGGCACTGTTCGTCACATGGTATATTATTGCTCAATATGCAGTAATTTGCCTGAAACACACCCTGAATATTTACCTATTATGAATTTTTTAATTACTCTGGCAGCTGCACAATTTCATCCCATTGCCCTATTTGTGTAGAAGGTTATTTTATGATTTGGTGTACCTATTTGGCATTCTCAAATTTTTAAAAAGAAATACTAAGACCCCTAAAAACACTGTAGCTCTTATAGTTTTATGAATCTGTTTGTAAATCAACGTGTTAGGTTTTTTGTTTGTTTTGTTTTGTTTTCAAGGCAAGCTCAGGCAGCCCAGCCCCTCATCAAGGTGAGGTTTTTTTTTTTACATCTTGTCAGCAACCTGGTTCATGGCCTTCTAAACAAAATCATCAGGGACAGCTGGAAACCCGCTGCCCTCTTCTGCAGGACCCCAGAACCTGCAGGACGCAGGGAGGATTGAGGTAGGTAAGGTTGGCGTGGCGTGGGGAAAAAGGACTGGGTGGCTACCCACTTCAAGAGTCCATGCCTGCAGCCACCTGTTGATGCTGAAAAAAGTCTCCCTTTGCAACCCTGAAGCTGAGGGAAGAAAGGAAGACTGGGTGGAATCAGAGGGAAAGAGGCTGCAACAGTTTCCTGGGCTCCTGGGGAGCGGGCCCGAGGGCAGGTGCAGCGACCAGGGTCCCCTGGGCAACTGCCCAGGATCCAAGTATCTCACTTCCTGGCTGTGCAGAACTTAATCAGCAGCGCCCTCCTCCCAACATTAAAACAAAAAACAGACGCACAAAAACAAAGGAGGTCAGGCCGGAGAGACCTAGGGGACCAGCGTGCTATCCTGGGTCAACCCTGCAGCGTCTGGAGGGCAGGGCCTGGGCGGGGTAGAGCGCCCTCCTGGAGTGTGAGGACGCAGGATCCCGCAGGCGCAACCCCCAGGCTGTCTTGGCTTCCCTGCCTCTCCTAAGGGGGCCTTGCGGTGGGTGTTCTATTCCCTGGGACAGGGGCTAGTTCCCCTTCGCCCCCTCCTTCCCTTCCTTCCCCTCCGCCCCCCATGGCATTTGCAAACAGGAGCAAGCACCAGGGCACCCCTCAGGTTGGGGGTGATTTCCAAGGGGCCACGAGGGGACCTTCGCTGACAGCCCGGATCCCACCCGCTCAGGCCAACTGCCCAGGAACCGCCCCCAGGGCGGACCTGCCCCGTCCAGATTGGAGAATTTGCCAACTGCAAGCTTTTCTCTTTTTAAAGAGCAGCCTATTTTTCCAGTATCCTGTCTCCTCTCCAGGAGAGTCCCCCTCTCCAGACCCCAGAGTTGCCACCGGAAGTGGGGGCGGGGAGGGGCAGGTCCGCCCTGGGGGCCTTGCCACCAGGGGACGCCAAGGCTGTCCAGGAACTGCAGGCCTGTGCACCTGGCTGGGGCGTGGCCGTGGCCAAAGACTCCGGAATTCTTTTCTTTTCTTTTTTTTTTTTTTAATTTCAGAGCGAGGTGTGTTTTTATTCTCCCATGTGTTTAGCTGAATTCAGTATAATTTTTCACTCTTCTTGCGTTTCCTTCCCAGACCTGTCCTTCCGCCCGGTGCGCCCCTCATCTGTCCCCATCTCGGGCGCCAGGCCAGGCGCAGGTGAGCGTTCACTCGAGGCTGCAGACGCGGTTGGTGTTCTGGGCTCCGCAGGGTAGAGGACAGGGGAGACGCGTCTTCACATCAAGATCAGCAAGTGCTACCGCCTCTGCTTATCTCGGGGCAATCGCCGCTTCCTGCCGGTCCACCCACCGCAGCGGGTGGGTTTCATTTCAGGGTGGAGCGAATGAAGATCTCCCTCCTTTGTCTAATTCTGGGAGGTGTGGGTGGAGATGGGGGCACATTCTTGGCCCCAGCCTAGTAACCTCGCAAACACTGCTTGGAGTGAAAGACCAGTCTGGGTCCCCATGATTTTCTTCAGGGTGCCTAGGCCTGTCTTTGTTTCTCTCATCTTTATGTATATTTCTAGCCCTGCAGCCCCAATCTGGGCACCACCAAGCTGCGGTCCTTGTCCTGGGTTCTACTGTTCCACCCTCCTGGGATTCCAGCAGTGAGCCCTTCCCTGTGTCCCTCACCACCTCCCACTGGTCCGCAAGGTCAGGCCTCATAGCCAAGCAGACAGAGAGCCCTTGGGATCCTTCTAGAATGCAGGATAGAAAGAGTTTTAAGGCTGTCTGCTCTAGCTGGACCTTAGGGACCTTCACTAATCCCTCTATAGACTCTTCCCCGGTCAGGCTTCCAAGAAGAATTCAGAAACTCACCCTCCCCCCAGGGTCAGAAATCCCTGATTCATATTCTCCCGCTGCAGTGTGAATTTTCAGGCCAGGTCTTTAACTTTTCTTGTCTCTGTTTGCTTTTCTATGAAATTGAAAAGCAAAACAAAAGCACACACCTGCTTCGGCTGTGGGGTTGCTGTGGTGTCTGTAAGCACTTTGAAACACCGGAAATCACCCTATTTTAGGCCATATGCATAGGGACACCTGTTATGAATGACTCTAGGTGCACAGTCAATGTGGATGAATGAAGGGATCTCACTGAGTCGCCAAAACTAGATGAAAAACGAAAAGCCAAGTTCTGATGGTGTCTGGCAGAGGGGATGCTCGAAGTGAACTCTAATCTTTTATTTTTTAGTGTTCATTTTAGAGACAGAGAGCAAGAGAGCGAGGTGCAGAGAGAGAGGGAGACACAGAATCCGAAGCAGACTCCAGCCTCTGAGCTGTCAGCACAGAGCTTGACCTGGGGCTCGAACTCAGGAGCCATGAGATCATGACCTGAGCTGAAGCCGGACGTTCAACCACCTGAGCGCCCCCAGGCGCCCCTTAGCTCTGGCCTTGAAAGGATTTTACCTCTGTTCTGCTCTTTCAGAAGCTACTTGTACAAGGAAGTCCGAGGCCTTGGGAGCTTTACTGAGCCCCGTGGTGGAGTGGCATACACCTCCCCATATCTCAGGTCCCCAGAAACTTCTGGAGCCTCAAGCTGACAGGTGTGAGGCACAGGGAGTAGCAGACCAGTCTGCCACTGTTGGCCAGCTGACCGGGCTGCTCTGGCTGCCCTGTCTCTACTTCCGTGGGGCCCACGGTCCTGTAGTATGTGTTGAAAACACCGGACCAGAATCCCCAGGACCCTGACATTGCTGAGCACTGTTCCTCTCTGACAAGCATAGGACCAAAGTCGTGACTGCGTGGCTGGTCGAGATGGAAGAAACTGAGCCCGAGCATGTGGGGACAGCTTGCCACCCCCTCCCCCCGCCACCCCGGGTTAAGCAGCGGGCCTGGGATTCCGACCCAGGCTCTCTGAGCCTAGAGCCTGTGCTGGGAACCTCTTGGGCATAGTGCCTGGCACCCAGCCAATGCCCAGTGAAAGGAGACACTTTTTTCTGTGTGAAGGAAGCTTGGGCATGTCCCAGCCTTGCCATCGCTATTTTTTCCTTTATTAGTTTACTTTAATTTTGAGGTTGGCGGGGGAAGCCTGTGGCGTTCGTCACCGGAAGCACTTTTATTAGAACTGAAATCTTCCAAGCTTGCATTTGCTCCTTGAAAACTCTTTGGACGGTAATGAATATGGATGGGCGGTAGGTTTCTATGAATATGGAGGAGCGGGTGCGTGGCGGATGGATTACTATTTAACATTAACCGCTGGTAACCTCTCCTCTGGCCTGACTTCCCTGCAACATTATCCTGAGAAGGGTCAGCCCCCCATGCTTTTTTGCAAAATATGATTAGTCACTTCTTGCCCCATGTGCCTGGCCCCTGGCCCTTCTCTGCCATCCTATATAATTATTAGAAGAATCTTCTAATTTTATTTGAAATTCTAACTTGACACTTAATGTCAAAGTGCAGTGACACAGGGTTGTGTGTAATTTCTCTTTTGTTCACCTCATTTGGGCTCCTGAAGAATTATACTCAAAGGAAACATCTGACACAGTCAACTTTCTTATTGCCACCGTTCCTTGTCGGATCTATTCAGGGCAGCCCTGAGGAATTGCTCCAGAAAGGTCCCACGTGTGTCCCCTCAGGTATCAATGACGGCTATTTAGGTGGCTTCGCCATAGCATAAAAAGCGGGCTGTGGGTTTTGAGAATTCCCTCTTTGTGTTTGCTGTTCCTTCTATCTGGAATGCTTTTCCTTCATCTGTTTCGTGCACTCCTATTGCTTCTTTACACCGAGGGGCGCCTGGGTGGCTCAGTAGGTTAAACGCCGGACTCTTGGTTTCAGCTCAGGCCATGATCTCATGGTTCGTGGGATTGAGCCCGTGTTGGGCTTCGTGCTGATGGTACCAGGCCTGTTTGGGATACTCTCTCTCCCTCTCTCTCTGCCCCTCCCTTGCTCGCTTGCTCGCTCTCTCTTAAAATAAATAAACAACAACAACAAAATAACCCTGAGCTCAAGCCTTCCATGTCACAGCCCTCCCTGGCCCCCAGGAATTGGTCGCATCTCCCTGTGTGCCTGCTTCCTCTCTGTCACTGCACTACTGCCCTTGGCTGCAACCGTATTTTTATGTTGCTGTTAAACACTGAGTGTCTGGTGTGTGTGTGTGGAGGGGGCGTGGTTACAAATTGAGACTCCGCAGTCAGAGTTCAGGTTCGGACGCTCCCCTCACCCACTAGCCCTGTGACCTCATTTGTGTACGAGGCGTAATAATACGGCCTGACTCCTGGATTGACAGGATTAAATGAGATACGTTAAATGACTTCAGCTTGCAGCAGACACTCCGGACGTGTTCAGTGTTGTTACTGCGTCATGTGTCTTTCTCATGAGCTGTGAGCTGCGAGTCGCAGTGAGGGGGGCCTTTGTGATAATTCCTGTGCCCTTGCCCATCGTGCTGTATTCCCAGTACTTGGCACGTAACACCCACTGGGTTCTTATTTTCAGAAAGAACGAGAGGGGCCATCTGCTCATGGAGATCATCATCATTCCTGGGTGATCCAACGCTACGCTAGCGCCCCCTTCATGTATGGGGGTCCTGTAGTGGCTAAAATGGGTGCACATCTTTCCCCCTGATTCTCAGTGGAGTCGACAGCAAGCATGGGGGTCACAGGACATGCTGGGACAGGAGAGGGGGAGGTACGTGCCCAGAGACAGCCTGGTCCCCTTTCCCGGGTGCCCTCCTCCCCTCATCTGATGTTTCTTACTATAGGACAGGATTAGCAATTCCTAGAGGTGAAGAAAGCTCCAGAAATTCAAGCTGGTGGTGGTAGTTGTGGGGGAGGGGGTCGTTCCACGGCGCAGGCTCCCTCCACGTATTCCCGGGGTTGTATGTTGTTAAATTCATTTTCTTAAAGAGCTCCCCGCCCCACATCTCCTTTAGGCTCCAAGACCCCATAATGCCTGGATCAGCCCCCGTTGCAACTCTGTGGGCTTCAGTATGTTTCATGCCTCCCGAGGGTCTTGAGCAGTGAGCCCCTAGTGTGAGCAGATTACGTCCTGCGAGCCACACAGTGCATATGTTTGTACCAAGGAACAGCCAGACTTTCAGCACAGGATGTAACCCTCTTCATAAGCGGACCAGACCCCACCTTTGAGCCATTGTGCCCTGGAGCCCATTGGGGTTCTCGCTCTTTCCCAAGTGCACCGTGTGCTGATTCATCTCCACGTCGTGAACTGGGCTTTCTCTCCATCCAGGATTTGATGTGAGTCCCCACCACCTGCTTCAAATGCCCCTTGTCCCCGAGTTCCCCCACAAACTAACGGCTCCCCGCGCCGTGTTCCCTGACACTCGTGTGCCTGCTTTGGCCCCCCTCGTGCCGAATTAAGCTTTGTCACTCATGATCTGTCTTCCCTGAGAGACAGTAAGCACTGCAGGTGCTTCTTCCTGCTCATATAGCTGAATGCTGAGCCTGATGCCTGCTTACCCCATTGGTCTCCTCCCCCTCCAGGGAAAAGAGGGTCGGAGGGAGACAGGAGGAGGTAACGAAGGAGGGAAAAGGAGGTGGAGGAAGAGAGGTGTTCCTGTATTTTGACAATGAGCGCTGGAAATAACAGATTGTATTCTTTCGGGGGAGGAAGAGAGAATCCGGACGGGACCACGATGGGCCCTCAGCATGACTCTGAAGGCTAAAGAGATACGTCGAGTTCAAAGCGACCAGTCCCACTGAAGGGGTCACTATTTTGTGTTCCCGAAAAAGCATCTGTGTTTTCCAGTTTGGTGCCCGCCCTGGCTTATGCAGGGAGTGCTTAAAAAAATAATAATCAAATGGAAATGAGTGTAGTTCACAAGCAGTATCCAAGTATTTACTTTTTTTAAACAACCACTTTGAGAAACAATGGCTCTTTGTTTTCAAAAATCACACATTGCTAATATCAAATCACACGTTGAAAGGAGTCTCCAATGAACGTATCACCGTCGATCAGAAACTGGAAAATAATTCTTTTATGTTCTTTAGGAGCCATATTATGCCGTAACCATTTGAGAAGATCGCGTACAAGTTACATTTTCTTCGACGCTGGCATGTGACATTGCAAAAATCAAAGGCATTGTTTTTTGACAAGGTCTGAGGGCTCGAATGCAGAAAAGCACTTGGTGTGGGAGATGATTGAATTAATACCATTGAAATCGTGGTTCTAAAGATTGATAAGGAAGGTTCATTCACTAAATAATACAATGGCAGATGTAATAACGACGGCATTCATCATCTGTCAAGGGCATTTATCAAGCACCCACAGGTACCTGGCGGTCTACGGCGTGCGCACAAAAGTTAGACAGACGCAGCCCCTACAAAGGGCTTGCCGTTGCACGCCTCCTTTGTCAGGGACACAACTTCCCGACTTTCACTGGTGCCTGCAAGACCCTCCTTGTCATGATTTGTGCTGTCTGGGTTCTGATTTTCAAGGGAGGGCCAGGACTTTTTTGTCGTTTCTTTTCATTGTACTACACTAAGTGGCGACCGTCCCTCCAGAGACACTGCCCGTCGGTGGGCGAGCTTACTGGAGGGGATGACCTTTCTCTTCGTGGGCAGCACCTGCAGGAAGATGGGTCGGCCTCATGGGACATGGTGCAGCCCCCACAAGCCCCCACAGGGCTTTGCCTGCTTCCCTGCAGTACGTCCTGCCCACCCGGTCTAGGCTGGGGGCGAGTGGAGGGCATAGAGGCCCACTTGGGGGCTCGGCACCCTGCTGCCCGTGCCCCATCGCCGGAGACCAGTAGTGTGGTGACTGATCAAATGAAGCCATGAAAGAATCTGGAGAGCAATAGCAGGTCAGTGGCAGTCTCAAATGCCCGTTGTGCTCAGCTCCTGATGTCTCTGGACATGTGGACATACTGGTACATTCTAGATTGCTTATTTGCACAATGTGAAGAGTTGCTAAGGCTAGTATTGGAGAGGTGGCCTCGGGCACGCCAAAATTGGAGGGTAGCACAAATTGTCCTTGAGCATTCTCCTAGGAAGGGTGCGGTCAGCTGACACTCAGTGGGGCAGAGACCTGGGTCTCTGAGACCCGGATCACAGTCAGTGGGAAAAGAAAAAAATGTATCCAGTTCAAGATTTTTAAAAATACCATGATCAGGGGAAATATTCCTCGGCTGAATGGTCATTGCAATGTGATACCCTTGAGTTTTACAGAAGATTTTGATAGAAAAAGAAATCAAATTTTGGACTATTTTTGTAATTTTTTAAAATTATTGTTGATGATTGGCTCACCATTCTGCCCAAATATGCCTTCTGTGGAGAGCTGAGTTATGTGTGCCCCCGATGTTTTCAAGATACCTTTTGTTCTTCGAGATTAGTCTGTACGCTTGCTGGTGGGGCAATGGAATTAATATACGACAGGTTTCCCTTATCACCTTGGCCAGTAGTAAGCTCAGAAATACTTGTTGTCACCAAAGGAAGGCGTTTCCTGGTATATTACTTTTTCCCAAAGGCTGAATCTTTATATTCTCTTCTCATTTATTTTGTTCCATTCTGTATGTATATTTTTATTACAAAATCCTTCTGAAAGTGAAACATATATTTTTATATTTATTAAAAACCTTTTTCAATATCTATTTTATTTTTTGAGAGAAAGAGGGAGAGACACAGAATCTCAAACAGGCTTCAGGCTCCGAGCTGTCAGCACAGAGCCCAACATGGGGCTCGAACTGACAAACCGTGAGATCATGACCTGAGCCAAAGCTGGATGCTTAACCTACTGAGCCCCCCAGTCGCCCCAATGTTTATATTTATGTATGTATAAGTGTTAGTTATAGGTACCACATGGCTATGTGGTATTGTATGTATTATATTCTCATGCACATGTGAATATATGCACACACATACTCCTACGTATCTGCATATATGGATCATTCCTGAATTCGCTCAGCACTATTCACTGGGCATCTGCTGGTGGCCAGGCTCACCTGGTGAGTGGAAGAACCCAGCCACACACAGGGTACCCTCCTCCTTTTATGTGGTTCACCTTTTGAAGGGGCCAGACTCTAGTGATAATGACATAATATGCAGGTATGCTGTGGGAACAGAAAAGACAGAGGACTCTTGGTGTTGTAGTTTCTCGAACTCTGTCCTTGCCCTCAGCTTCCGCATCTAATCTGTCACCCACCGCTGTCCTTCTGGCTCTGCCCTCTCCCCCCCTTTCATGGCCACCCTCATAACTCACACCTTGATTGCTTCGACAGCTTCCTGTCTGGCATCTCTTCACTGATTCTTCTTCTTTATACTTGTCCGGTGATTTTCCCTAAAACGTAGTGTTTATCTCGTAGGCTTCCTACCACAGGCCTCTCCCGGCGATAGTCACTGCAGTGGTTGGTTGTATGTGGTGCTGACTCTGAGCTTCTGGTTCTGTGTGTATCTTCTCCGTTAACCCTACAGAATCTAGGAGGTTGCCACAATTGAAATTCCCGTGTGGCAAGGAGGGAACCGGTGCTCACAGGCAGAAACCACTTACTTAGCACCCCTCCACCTACCCCCACTGTATCAGGGTGCTCAGGCTCCGAGCTCGCAGCCTCTGCTCCCCCGGCGTCTAGGGTCCCACAGCTGATGGTTTGGCTTCATGGCTTTCTGGCACCTGGTGCTCAGCTTTGGCTCTGAGCTTGCTCCTGTGCTCAGCTTTATTTCCCTCAAAGGAAAGGGTCTCACCTGTCTGCTCTCTTCCGCGAACTCTTCCAGTGTTCTGGATGGATCTTCTTGGCACTGGTGAACAGTGTGCACGGCTGCATTAATGGGGTACCTCGTGTAGCCCCAGAGTGGTGGCCAGACTCTCCTTGTGATTCTGCATTTCTATTCTGGGCACCGATGTCTCAAGGGACAGAGCTGTCCTGGAGCAGGTTCAGAGGAGTAGGTCTTGTGAGCTGGTCAAGGACTGGGTGGTGATGTGGAGGTGGGGGCCTGGCCCTCAGCAAGAGGCTGGTGCGTTCCCAGACCTGAGCAGCCATGGTTCTTCCATGAAGACTTGGCTCTGACCTGCACTCACATTCACCCGCTCCCCCAAATTCCCGCAGCACTCCTTGACAGCCAGCCATGATAGCTGGGTCTTCTTGCTTAGATGTCCTTTGGTTGCAAGCAACAGAAACCAAATCAAGCTGGTCTAAGCATCTTTTGGTCACCTTTGCATCCTGGGTACTTTGCTTCACTCATTTGGCTTGTCGCTGCCTTAAGTGGGGCAGCAGACACCTATGCTGCCTCCTTCTACCCCCGTGGGCATCCTGCGGAGCACAGAGATGTTTGGCAAATTCCTTGGCACCTTTCTGGGCACTTGAGATCCTCCAGTGAGTAAAACAAGTCCTGTCTTCCAAGAACTTACACTCTTCAGAGGAGGAGACAACGAATGACTCACAGAGTAAATACGATGGTATGGTGTTGGGAAAAAGAAAAGTCAGAGCTGAGTAAGGTGTGGGGAGTGCTGGCTGGCAGTAGGGGTCTGGGGGAGGGGACAGACTGCAGTGTCCAACAGTAGAGTGAGGGCTCTGTAAGCGGGAGCTGGATGGTTAGCTGGGGGAAGAACATTCTAGAAGGAACTGCCCAGGCACAGGCCCCGAGTCAGGAGTGTGCTGGCAATGTCTGAGGACCAGCAAAGAGGCCGGGGTGGCCGGGGCCCGACATTTCATTTTTCCTTGGGCGTGGAAGGAAGATTCCTTTTTGGGTTCGTGCTTCTGTTCAACATTGGCTTGTCTGGCACTTCGGAGAGGTCAGCCCCAAAATGAAAGCTTCATCTTTAACTCGAACCTGTTCTGTTTTTCCGGGAGGGATGCCCATCAGGGATCTGGCCGTGTCTGTTCTGACCGTGTGTGTGTGTGTGTGTGTGTGTGTGTGTGTGTGTGGCGGGGAATGCTTTTCTTCTGCAAAAGCCCAGCTCTGGGGAGCCGCTTCTGTTTGTAGATAAATTTCAAAAACATCGTCTTCCAGATGCTGTGTCTCCACAGCACATTTTGGATGCCTGACATTTAAAATCCTGGAAACTAAACCCCCAGTGTCTCATATCTCTTTGGAAATGATGAATTTCAAATGAACTCAAGTTAATGTAGTGCTTGTGAAGGGCGCCAGACAAACCGTGTTCAAAACTGTAGGCTCACGACAAAACAGGGCCAGCATGGCCGCTCTCGGCAGATGGCTCTGCCCTCCCAGGCTCCCGCACGCCCAGACGTCGCCTCTCAGTGTGAGAAGGTACTTTCTGTTTACGTCCCCTTCCCTGTCTCGCCTGTGGGTGACCACGCTGTTTCCAGAAAATCGTCTAACCTCATGTGAGTTAGTACTTGGATAAGTAAGCAAGTTTTCTGTGAGTCGGGGTTTTCGGTGTCAGGAAGATGCAGTCGGGGACACTCGGTGGATTTGATCTGAGCTTGTAACTCATGAGTAACTAACTCCTTCTTTGTGTGGCCACGTAGACACGGCCCCTCGAACAAGTGTTAGCTGTGGACTACTGTCTCTCAGCGGTGATACCGATCAATAGTGATCTCAGCTGTTGGCGTTTGGGGACGGATGGTTCTTTGCTTGGGGCTGTCTTGTGAATCGAAGGACGTGAAGCCACATCCCTGGCTTTTACCCACTAGAGTCAGTGACATCTCTTCAGGTGTGACAAGCACACCATCTTCAGGCATGGCCACATGTCCTCTGCGTTACAGCATCTCCGTTGACCATCAGATTCCAATATCTGGGGGACGGCACTTAGCCCCTATGTTTAAAAATTGGTTTCATAAGCGCAGTGCTCTTGGTACAACCCATGAATTGGACAGGGACTATGTTTTATGATGGTGAAGGCGGAGACATGCATTGCTCTTTTCTTATTATAGAAGTGATATGCATTCATTGTAAAACTTGGGAGCAAAGCGAAACTGTACAATTCATCTGTGCTCTCACCAGTCATCAAGAAACTGCTCTGTAATATATCTTGTCTTTTTTTATGCATAGATCCATGTGAGTATCAATGGATATACTTCTGTTACCAACATTTTTTTATGCTGTGTCCCAATCCAGTTCCTTCTGTGTGCACATCATCAACATGTTTCATGCTATTAAATGTTCTTACCTGGTTCTAATGGCTGCATGGTGCTGCGTCATGGGGATGGGCTGTGATTTACTCACCAGCCCCTACTATTGATATTTAGGATGCTTCCAATTTTTCTCTGTAAACACTAGCTTTGGTTATTCCCTTTTCACATTTAGAAATGCTGGGACAGGCCGGGAAGTACAATACTGGATTTTTGTTGAGAGGGAGGGGGTGAGTGGTAGGGACGCATTGAGAGTGACGTCAGGTCTTTAAGTTCGGTCACCGGGAGGGCGACAGTGGCCCCGATGACTGAGGGGCGTGGAGGAAAGATGGTGGGTTTTGTGGCAAATCTACTCACTCTTGACACCGCGTTGGTAGGCAATTGAGATGCCTGATGGCCAAGCAGAAACAAGGGTCTGGGCTTAGATGACCACCCAGCATGGTCTTCCTACAGACTGGAGCCTTGAGCACCAAGCTGGCCAGTAGAGGTCTAATACAAACCGTGTGTGTAATCTTTCCATTTCCAGTGGCCGTAGTTAAAACGTACGTTAAAAGAAACAGGTGAAACTAGTTTAATAATGTCTTTTATTTAACCCAATACACTCAGACCGTTATTTCACTCTGTGACACTAGCCACGTTTCAAGTGCTCAGTAGCTTTATGTGGTTAGTGACTGTTCTAGTGGACTGGGCAGCTTTGGGCCATCCTGTCCTAGCAGCCTTCTGTCTCCCCTGGGATATTGGGTAATTCCTGGAGCCATTTGGGTTGTCACAGCTTGGGGAGGTGCTGCAGTGTCTAGTGGGTAAAGGCCAGGGATATGGCAAAACATCTCACATCGAATAGGCAAGTCCTACAAGCCAAGGAGTATCCAGTCCAGACTGTCTGTGGTGCGGAGGTGGTGGGCAGCTAACATTTGCTGAGGGGGCTGTGGTGTTTGTCATGTCTCCAAGGCCCTCCTCAGAACAACCCTACGAAATAAGCATGATTAGCATCCCCATATTACAGATGAAGTAACTGAGGTCTACAGAAGTTGGGTGCATTTGTCTAAGGTTTTGGAGCCGGGGTTCAGACTCAGGGTATCTGAGTCAAGAACGGGGAGTAGATACATGGGAATAAGCTTTGGCGTTTTCTTAAGTTCCCAAGCTCATCTTCAGATGTTGGTAAATAAGCATAGCACTCCTGTATTCCTCTTTTATCTTTGATCTTTTCTATGTTTATTTATTTATTTTGAGAAAGAGAGCACATGAGCGGGGGAGAGACTGAGAGAGGGGGAGAGACAGAGAGGGGGAGAGAGAGAATCTCTAACGGGTTCTACACTTTTAGCACACAGACTGAAGGGGGGCTTGATCCCATGAACCATGAGATCATGACCTGAGCCGAAATTGGGAATCTGACGCTTAGCTGACCGAGCCACACAGGTGCCCCAATCTGAGTGTTTTTTACTGAATTTATGTCATCACATCAGTGTCGTCAAGCAGAAAACTTTTGAGTCTCACAAGCTACTAAGGGGCTCTGAGTCTTGGCCAGATCAATCTGAATTGTCTGCATTTTCATCTGGGAAATGGGCAGAAATAACACCTCACGATGAATGCGGGGACTGAGTGCATTAAGACATTTGGAAGCCTTTAACACCTGTTCACTGGATAAATCTGAAGCAGGACTGTATCACCACATCCTTGGCCTAAACAATCTGTCATCAGTAAAGGAAAGGGTTTTATGCCTGATTTTTTGAAGACCCAGAAGAATGTGCATACCTCATCCCCTTGAAGCTTACAATCATGGGAACAAGATGCTGGTCAGCAGAATTCTGTTCCTTGAACATTTCAAAGAACCGTACTTGCCAGAACTCTCCGGTGTGCCTGGGGCCTTGAGACATTTTAGGAGCCGTATGATTTCTGAGACAGAATAAAGCTGGAGAGAGGTGGCATCCAAAATAGCACATTAAAAAAAAAAAAAAGTCTGAGCAAGGGCATTTGCAGTGTGGAAGCAGAATGTTAATTGAAATCTGACTTTGCCAACAGGAGCTTTGGAAAGAGCCCAATCAGGATTAGACTAATTAAGACATCTTTAAAATTGAACAGGTTGGATCTCTTAAAGAAGAATTGAACCAAAAGAAAACTATATGCTAAGGAATGTGACTCCGGAGGTTCAAGAAAGAAAAACAAATGAACTTGAAAATACTTCTGGTAAAGTCAAAGGAAGGAAGGAAGAAGAGGTTTTGGCTCTGCGGACCTGAGCAAGTCAAACATAGCACATGGGGAAGTGAATTTTCTAATGCGTCTTTGACGTTGGCCGGTTGGTTTCATTGTTGGGCAGATGGACGGATCACACCACCTTGCTGGTTTTTCTTCTGTCGCCTCCCTTGGATGGGTTTTAGGGAACACTTCCCTCCTGCACCACTACATGAAAGACCAAAATATTTAAACAGAACTCATTCTAACTGCACGGCATCGTGTAATTTTTAAGATGTTTTAATGCGTCTGATCTCTCGCTTCACCTCCTTTGTTTCCCGCCCAGCCAATCAAACAGTCTTTATTTTAACGCGTTGCTAAATAAAGTAGTAGTTTTACAGAAAGCACAGATAAGACTCCTAATTTTTAAGGTTGTGCTAAGTACGGAGCTAGCCTGACAGCCTATATTTAGTATAATGATTTATTTGCTCTTCCGGAAAGCTAACAATTTACTGTAAAATTTTGGATACAGAAGGTGAGGTTATATCAACCACACAATATAATCAATAGCGTCACTCCGTACATCGGAAGCTTCCCGTCCTACCGAAAAATATTTTGACAAGACTTAAAACAGTTAAAAGTTCATCGTATTTGCTCATTATTGGAAACAGGAGTGTGTGTCCCGGCGGCATCACAATAAATATTTCTGTGATCAGGAAACTTGTTACAGTCCAACAGCAAGTTTGCTCAAGCCTTAAATTATTTTTCATAATCTGTAAATAATGTTGACATTACTTTGGCATTATAATAAATATTAAGGCTATTTGGAAGTGAATATGCTAGTTTCGATGCCTGCCTCGCAAAACAAACTTATTTATATTATTGGCACTTAGGATAAGAAATATCACAGTCTTCTGCATTTGGCACACCAGGCTGACATATTTTGTATTTTCATTACATTTGTTTGGGGGTTCAAAAGTCATATAATTAATGCACTAATAAACTATTTCGTAGAGCTGTTTTCCAGAAGCACATTTCCAAATGCTTTTTCAATAACATAATAAGTGAAGTCTTGTTCACAATAAATAGCAATTGATAACAAAACAGTTAACCGAATGCTTTAACCATTGTTATTAACAACAAGAACTTTAGAACGTGGGGAGGAATAAACAAGGGAGAAAATGGAAGTTTTTCAGAGTAATTTTTTCAGGCAAATGGATTGTGATTTGTGGGAAAGATACGGAAAATGAAATCTAGATGCCGGCGGCTGCAGACAGGGATTTGTATACTGACTCCGGTGCTGTTCTTCGGTGCGAAATCACAAGGAGGAGGAACGAGGTCTCAGCGGAAGGAATGAAAAGGTTCGCCCAGAAAAGTGGTGTTTTCGTATTAGAAGAATTGCCCCTGTTCCCCGCGGCCCACTTTCCCGTTAAACTGATCACGTGTTGCGTTAGGGCGGTCACGTGCTCAGCGTGTTGGCAACGCAGGGGGTGCAGCCCGGCTCCCCACGCGCCCCGGGATCCCAGGCTTCCAGGCTTTCCTCTGACACGTGGGCCAGGTGTCACTTGGTGTCACTTGTCCTGCGTGTTTCTCCTCCAATAGACTGAGGGTAGGTCTACGGGCACGCTCAGATGGAGTCAAATTAGAAGAATTAGCAGTCGAGGATTTTTCTTTTTCTTTTTTGAACCGTGGAAGAACACGGGGGCGGCGGGTACGTACTTTGTGTCCCACGTGTGGGAGGAGGGGGGCCCCACCGGCGAACCCCGCCCCGAGGAGGCCTGGGCGAACCTTCTGGGGGGCGGCCGCGGTGTCTGCTGGGAAGAGGAGGCGTGCATGCGGGGTGACGACGGGCACGGACGGCACCGTCCTGACGTCAACGTCGCCGTCAGCGTCGCGGCTCAGCCACTGCCGGAAGGCGGACGACCTGGGGCAGCCCTGACGCCTCGGCGGAGCTGCACCGACCGGTCGTCGGGTCCGAGGCCTTCGCGGGGCTGGTTTCCTACTTCCCGGCCGTGCGTTGCTCACCGTCGCGGCCTGACGCTTCCGCAGCGGAGAGCTCGGTTCCGGCCTTCTCTGCACCCCTGGCCCGACCATCAGGACGCCCTGTCTGTCGCCCTCCGAGGTTCTCCGAGGACCTCATCAGTTTCGCCCTCACAGCGAGGTCCGCCTGATGCCCGCGGAGGGTGCTTGCCCGCCCTCCCCAGCCCCCCGCCTCTCCTCTGCTGTGCCTCACTTCCGGACACCTGTCACCGCCTGCGGAGCAGGCCACATGCAGGTGCCTCCGTATTTGTCGTCTCTCTCCTCCTGCTAGGCGTCAGTTCCGTGGGGGCGGGGACCTCGCCTCTCCCGCCCTGCACCTGGCACACAGCAGGTGCTCAATAAATGTTACCCGAGTATGCCGTAGGGCAGACTGGGAGATACTTACTGTTCATCTGTGATGTATGAAGAAACTGAGGTCCGGAGAGACCTGTGGTCCGGCACCACAGCACGGCGGTGACGGGGCCTGTCCTCTGTCGCCGGCTCCACCCTCCGCCTTCTGGGTCTGCCTTCCGGTGGTCAGGAGCAGCGGGGGCCCATCAGCCTGCCTCGGAGCCCGAGACACCGTGATTCCTCTCTCCTCTGTGGTCGTCATTCCTGCGTGTGTGTGTGTGTGTGTGTGTGTGTGTGTGTGTGTGTGTGTGAGTGACCTGGGTCAGTCTGACGTCCTGTGGCCAATGAGGCCACTTTTCATTTCTTCACCTGCACAGCTCACGCGACCTTGCAGTCAGACCTGGTGACGTGGATGTTGTGTGTGGCTGCAAGTACGTTTGAATCACTAATGACTGGCAGGGGGACGCCCCGCCACCATGCTGTCCCCTCAGGCAGCTCTGCAGACCGCCCGTCGGTTAGGAGCAAGGAATGAGAGACGGACAGAAGGGAAAAGGCCACCCGGGGAATTGGTGCTGGGCGGGGAACGCAGGGGTGGGGGGAAGAGGTGGAGCGGAATGGGAGCTGTATGCAAGGGGCTTCGGCGGGTCAGCGGGTCAGCAGGGAGCGTCCACGGCCCCTTGGGATTCTAGGGAAAGAACGGATCCCAGGGAGGTTTCGAGAGTCTGGCTCCGTGCTTTCTTTTGACTACAAGATGCCTCTCTAATGCGTGTATCTCTAGACCGTAGGTATTCTTGTTCTTAGAAACCAGAAAGCATTTATTGTAGAATAAAAAAAATAACAACACAGAGAAAAGCGTAAGAAAAAAAAATTAAAATTACCCATAAACTTACCACCCAGAGAAACTTACTAATATTCTGATGTATTTCTTCTAAGTGTTTTTTTTTCTATGTTTATTTATAATTTTTACAAATGTACGTTTGGGTTTTTGCATTTAATATTAAGTCATGAGCCTTTCCCCCCTCATTAGATATTCATTAAAATATAATTTTAACTAGGGGCGTCTGGGTGGCTCAGTCGGTTAAGTGTCCGACTTCAGCTCAGGTCATGATCTCACAGTCGGTAGGTTCGAGCCCTGTTTTGGACTCTGTGCTGACAGCTCAGAGCCTGGAGCCTGTCTTCAGATTCTGTGTTTCCCTCCCTCTCTGTCCCTCCCCACGCCCTCAAGCTCTGTCTTTGTCTCAATTTCTCTCTCTCTCAAAAATAAATAAAAATTTTAAAAATATATAATTTTAATGACAGTTTGAGGTCTCTGGGTTGGGCATAATTTAATAAACTGTCTCCTAATATTTGAATGACTTCCCATTTTTCATGATTATAAAAATGCTGAGGGAAATATTCTTGTTTGATACGTGAATGAAAGGGACGCCCCATTTGTGACTGCTTTTTTGGGGTGCAGATTCCCGGGAGTGGAGTTCCTGCATCAAAAGGCGTTAGGTTAAAATTCTGGGGACTACAAGGGTTTTGAGCCTCAGGTTCCCTCTTGCCCTCCGGACAAGACTCTCCTGAGAACAGAATACAATGCTACCTGTGTGAGTTCTCTGTCGCCCTGCGCTAGGCGACTTTTTCGTGACATCCCTGCGCCTCAGATAAGGCCTTCTAGCCCATGAAAATCTGGAAGGGTTTTCTCCCCCTTTCTTAAGAAGATCCATGCTACACAAGACACGGTTTAAAAAGGATTTTCATGTTTCAGGAAATTAAATCTAAACACGCATTTTAGAAACTGCTGTAAATTTCGCTAAGCTACAATGTTTTCCTTCGAAGTCTAGGACATATGGTTAGTCTTCCAGTGTTACTAGTAACAAAGTCCTGAAAATATTAACTATTTCATTCTTCCGAGGATAGTGTAAAATTATCCTTTATTTTCTTTTTTGCCTCCCACACTTTGGTTTTAACAAAAAACGAGACATTCCTATTATAAGTAATTACAGCCCTTCTGTTACAGTCTTTCAACGCCGTAAAATTAGCTATTGTACTAAATAATTAGCACATGCCATTCAGAATATCCTAAAAATTATACGCAACATCAAGCAGGAACTATACGCTGACACTTGGCCACGTTCTCTAGAAACTGCTCAATGAAAATTAAGTATTGGCAACAGGTGCCTTGAAAACAATTTATTAATCGTAAAAAAAAATGAGGCATTTGAGTGACGGCATGTGAAAACGTTTTCAAGTTTGGGATTGTCTGAACCCTGACTCCTTAAACACAGTCTTGCTTGATCGTGCGGTAATCGTGTCCTTGAAGATAATCCCGCCAGTGACTTTCCCAGCAGCTGATTGAAAGCTTGTCCACGACCAGAAGAGGCTTCTCCAGGCTTGTGGGGGTGGCCAGCGAGGACCAAATCCCCGAAAAGTAGCTAAGGCCCACGCACAGAGGCTGCCTTCAGCAGGTCGTCAGTGGTGCTCTTTGTTCCTTTGGTCACCGAGGATTGTATCTATATTAATTCTTTTGAATCCTTACTAAAATGTGGCTCTTTTGAAGGGTTTAGTGGCTTTGCAGTTGGAGAAGGACCTTGATGACTTTTACAAATCAGAGATGGACAAACCTGTGTTATTTCAGGTGGTCGGGATCACTTCCATGCCCTCTTCTTGGGGACACATGTCTTTCTGAGATCATGTGTTTTGGAAGCCTCCTGAATATCACATCATAATTTTGGAATAATGGAGCTCAATGTTTTTTAAAAAGGCAGACTCATTTCATCTTATTGTACAGACAGAAATGGATACTGAGCTGGCAATCAAGCGTGGTACAGTTTGGTAAAGGTTAGAGAGCTATATGGTGAAAATAGAGATAAGAGCATGGGATATTAGAAATAAAAGAATAATACTAACCCACCAAAATGAGGTGATATGCTATATTAATATTAGACAAAATGTCATCTAATGTAGTTAAGATAGTCATTTCATACAAAGAAAAGCTTCAAGAATAATATGATGGTTTTAGATATAATGTTTTTAGGTAAAACTATAACATGTATCTAAGATTTAAAATATAAAGAAAAGCATTTTACTGCACCTTTTTCTAATTGATGGATCCACAGGGTCCTCCCTCCTCCTTGATTATTGACTGGGGAGGAAAACAGAAAACATGAACAAATGACAAGTCAGATCCGATGGACATATTTAGAGCTTGGTACCAATTTCTACCCAAATTAAAGAATATACATTGTTTTGAAGTTTCAAAATTTACCACGTGTGTTACACCGATTCTCAAATATGGCTGCATGAATCACCCGGTGTATTTTACAAACAAGTGATGTCAGGATCCCCATATAACCAGAATGGAGTGTGTGCAGGGCGCCAGAACACTGCACATCTACTGAGGGGGCTCTGATGTGCAGTCCAGGGGGACAGTCACTGGTCCAGTCGGAGGCAGCCTTGGCTGGTTTCAGAGGACGTGCCCAACAGGACGCCATCTCCGAGAAGATGACAATAACTGGAGAGATCAAAATCAAAAATGTAACTAGAACAAGTTATGGGTTTGAAATGTTAAAATTATACTTCTGAGCAATTCATGGGACAAAAAGATAAATAAATACTTAGACCTGTTTGATGACAGAGGTACATATGTCATGGTGTGTGAATGAGGCTAATGCCGTAAAAAGAGGGAATCCACTTAGATTAGAGAAGAAAAGGACTGGAAATTAATAAGAAACTCATTTAATAACAGAAAAAAAAGAAGAGCTGATTAAACCTAAGGAAACTATCAGGAAGAAAACAAGTAAAAGTAGAAATTAGTGGAACAGAAAATAAACATACAATAGGAGAAGACAAACAGAACCAATAGTTGATTCTCTGAAATGATTAATAAAATAGACAAAACTCTTTCAAAGTTAATTAAGAAAAAGAGAGGAAGGCACAAATAAATTATCTTAGAAATAAAAAAAGATGATGCAGAGATTAAATTGATAGGGTATTATGAATAAAACATGTATGCCAATAAATTTGAAGTCCTCAATTAAATGAATAAAACACTGGGAAAAAATACAACTTATCATAACTGATTTGAGAGGAAATAGTTCTATAACCATTAAGGAAATTGAATCTGTGGTTAAAAATCTTTTCACAAAGAAAGCAGTAGAATTAGATGATTTGAAAGTGGAGTTCTATCAAATATTCAAGGAACCAATAATTTCATCTTACACAAACTCCTTTAACAGAGAATAAAAAGGAAGGACCAGTCCCCAACTCCTATTATAAACTTGTCTTCACTGTGATGTCAAAACCAGATTAGCAACAACAAAAAAGAAAAGAATTATAGGTCAGTCTCACTCATGAACATGGATGCAAAGATGCTGAACAAAGATTATTAGCAAAATAAACTCAGTAACATATAAAACATGTAATACATCATGAAGATGGGTTTCCTCTAGGAACGTAAAGTTGATCTTTCAATGGAGAAATCCACCAATGGAACCAAATAAGAGAGAAAACCCTTATGATATACTTGCAGATAACATGGTGAGTAAAATTCTATGTCCATCCATAAAAAATATCCTAGCCGAATTTGAACCACAGAGATCTTTCTTAATCCGATAAAGGATATCTAAGAAATCCTACAGCAAATACATATGTACAATTGAATGATGAAAGCAATCTCTTTATGTCTAGAACAAGGCGGTGAAGAGGGTGAACAGTCACTAACTCGGTCAGCCAGTACTGAAGGCGTTATTGAAAGAAGGAAAAGAAATAAGCATAAACATCAGAAATGAAGGAATAAATTCATCTCTATTTGAAGATTGCATGATGTTCTCCATAAACCCCTCATTCCCAGAACCACTAATAAATCATGAAAATTAACTAGAAGTTCATAAGATCAATTGAATCAAACCCAGTGTACAAAAGTCAGTTGCACGTTCTTAAATCAACGAAAGCTCTGAGGAAATGTAGGCAAAAATCTATTTGTAGGAAAGACATTTATAAAATTTCAAGGAGTCAATTTGATATAAAATATGGATAAGCCTTTTATGGAGGAAATTATGAAACTCCATGGAAAGAAATTAAAATTACCCAAATAAAGATATATTCGTGGAGAGTCAGACTCAATATAGTAAAGATGCAATTCTCCAAGCTGGTCTATAGACTCAGTGAATTTCCCATCTGAATGCCAAGGGGATTTTTTTAAGTCAACAACCTGATTCCATAAGGTGTATGGAGGAGGAAAGGGCCATGAGGAGTCGGCACATTTTGGAAAAAGAAAACAAAATGCAGAAGCTTGATCTCACAGGCAGAAAAACATACCTGAAGTTGTAAAAGATCAAACAAGGCACTGGTGCAGACAGACAGACAGATCGGAGACAGAATGGAATGGCCAAGAGTTTACTCACACCTTGCGCAAATGTGATTTATGGTAGGGCGGACATTGAGAGACAGCGTAGAAATTATTAAATATGGTAATTTGGGGCAATCAGGTTCCGGCATGGAAAAATGTGGGTCTCTATTTCATCCTGCACACAAAATTCAGTTTCGAGAGCATCTAAGAAATAAACTCATGAGAGAATATCTTCATGACCTTTGGGGAGGTTTTCTTAAACAAGACACAAAGCATAAGGCAAAAGATCAAAACACAAGACATGAACTGGGAAGTACACTATTAAAAATCGCAACTACCTGTCGTGAAGCAGCCGGCATCAGTCCTGCTGGCCGAGCTTGAGCGGGACTCAGCAGCCTGGCCTCCTAGTGAGGCTGGACACTTCCTTGTCTCCTGGTCTCCCACTCCCGTCCCTGCTCACACACTCGGCTGTTGGATGGGACTCTCTGTGGCGGAAGTGTCCAGTGTGGTAGCCTCCAGCCACAAGAGGCTAATGAGCACCTAAAGCGTGGTGCCTGTAACCAAGAAAGTGAGTTTTAAATTTTATTCAGTTTTAACCCATTTAAACTTAAATAACCACTCAAGTGGATGGTGTAGCTTTAAACGGTGCTTCTTGAGATATTCAGTGCCCTTTCGCTCTAGGAAATGGTAACATCTCAGCAGAGACTCTTTGAGAAGGACCATGAATGAGCAATCGTGGACATTCAGACAATGCACTCCCACAAGGGACTTTGGAGGAGTGAACCCCAGCATGTCATCAACCTTAGAACACAATTAGAACGAGCAAAGGCAAAAGACAGAGAGAGAGAGAAACCAAAAACCAGTTTGGAGAGAACAAACTGATGGTCTCCAGTGGGAAGGTGATGAAGACAGAGGGTGAAATGGGTGATGGGGGTTAAGGGCACTTCTCATGATGAGCACTGAATAATACACGAACTGTTGAATCACTATCTTCTATACCTGAGACTAAAAAACCCTGTGCATGAACCACCCAAGAATTAAAACAAACAGAAGAGAAACTGGTTCCACTTATATACAGGTGTTTAAAAGGCAAAATAAACAGTCTGTTGCTTAGGATCACAAATTCACCCTGCAAAACTGTAAAGAAAAACAAGTATATGGCTAAACACAAAATTTGGGGTAGCAGGTGTCTCTCTCTGGGCACAAAGAAGGTTGAAGCTGGTGGATGGGGGTACTTAGGGTGCCAGTCATATTTATATTTGGGGAGGTGGTGCACAGCTATTTTATTAGTAGTGGCATTTAATTAAACTATTACATTCATGTTAGCTCTTATTTAAAATGTGGATTTCTTAAGTAAAAAAGAATAGAGAGGAAGAACCACAGCTCCGAAGTGTTCACAAAAGTAGGAAGCTACCTAAAATAGCTTCTTACATTTCTTAAGCATCTTTGGCTCTTATTTAATTTGTAAATTAAATAATTATGTTAATATGACCTAAAGGCAAGTATCAGCCCAGCTGAAGTCATTCAGTCATGAGCTAATCCAATAAATATTCATTGAGCACCTACTTTGGGCAGCGCTCTTCCAAATGGTAGGGATAGGTTTTGAATAAAGTTCATGCCATCGAGGGGCACATATGTCATAAAGGGTTCTGTGGCAAGAGAGAAACCGGGAAAGGAGGCGTGGGGGTGACAGCTTTAGGACCGTCTGGCCAGGAGATGCTTCTCTGGAAGGCTGAGGGTTCAGGATCGCCCTACGTGGCATGAGAATGTGAGTCACTTTCAACTGCTGCTGACCGGCTGGGAAATGGTGGGGAAGTCCGTCACAGTCAGTTCTAGGGCTAAACTACGAGAGTGACAATAGCACAGAATAAGAGGTCAGCAACATTTTTCCTTTTATCAGAAGAGGTCGGGACGCCTGGGTGGCTCAGTGGGTTGAGCATCGGGTTCTTGATTTCGGTCATGATCTCATGGTTCCTGGGGTCAAGCCCCTCATTGATTGGGCTCTGCGATGACAGTTACAGAGCCTGCTTCGGATTCTCTCTCTCTCTCTCTTTACCTCTCTCCGTCCCCTGCTTTCTCTCTCTCTCTCTCTCTCAAAATAAGTAAATAAACTTAAAAGAATAAAAGAGGTTTTATACTTGGTTCAGAAGCACTCACCTACCAGCTCCCAGCCAAGTCCTTGTGCATTTTCTCATTGGATCCCTCCAGCAATGGGAAACTCACTCCCTGTCTTCTGAGTTGGGAGAAAGAGCTTGTTAGCATTGAAACTCACCAGTGCTGAACCTTTTGCTCCCAGCTGAGCCCCTGCGGACTATGCACCCCCAGCCTCTTCAAACGGTGTCACATTGAGTTTCAGCTTGGAACCACAAACTTGTCTTGGCTTCCCAATTTGGTCTCAGCAGATGAGGCTTGAAGGGTTGAGTTCATTAATTTTTTTTTTTTTTTGAAACTGTAGATCTCACAGATGCATCTGGAAGGTGCCCGAGCCAGGTAACTGTCGGCCCTTTTGGATGAGGCTCACCTCCTCCGGGGACAGGTTTCATTTTACTTACATGTCCTTCCCTGGGCTGTATTCATTACCACCCGGCCCTGGGAAGCATCTGACTTGGAGACCCCGGGATCCACATTGACTTACCGGAAGAGGGTTGTTTTCTACCCCAATGCTTCTCTTGCCCAGGGTACACGTCTCCCCTCCTCATCCCCCGGCTCTTTCTTCCTCAGCCCGGTGGCAACAAATCCACAGACCCCTTTCCTTTTCGTGGGTCAGCATCTGGAGAAGGTGGCCGCAGGGCACATCCTAACTTACAGGGATGCAGCGGACTTGGTTTGAATATGCAGACCTTGAGTTCTCAGGTTGGATCTTCTGACACTGAATTCTCCTGTGGCCATGTGGATTTCTGGCGTGAAACCCCCTCCCTGGCCCTGACACCAAGCTGCAGGGAGCGGGGAGTGGGCAGCTTCCGGGGGGGGGGGCTTCGCGAGGGGACACTGGTACACAGACCGCGGTCTCAGGGATGGAATGACATGCCGGAAAGACGCTGCAGAGAAATCCACACGGGTCAGAGACACCACCTGGGGAGGGACTCGCCGCCCTGTGCCTCTTTCAGTCATCTGCTGGTGTCCGGACCCGTGCAATTCATCGGGAAGGGTGTTCATTCTCTCCCTGGTACCCGAGAGGCTGGGTGGGTCTGGCAGGTGGCTACACCTGAGTAGCCAGTTCTCGATTGTTCAAGCAAAGCCACCACCTGGGCTGAGGGACAGCAGCCCCTCAGAGGGTCACTGGGATTCTGGTGGAGGGTCCTGGACAGGAAGCCTGCTGTGGTCACCCCAGCATTTAGCTGGATTCCCCTCTATGTCACCTGAGAATTTTCCAAAAGGATGCTTTGTGTTAATTGGGGGTGCCTAGCCTGGGAGCAGGGCAGTGGGGGCCGGGGGCACCCAGCCGTCAAGGGCATTCCTTGACCTTGGAATTATGTGGGTCAGGGAATTCTGGCAGAACTTGCAGTCTCCAGCTGAGCATCACAGGAGAGCGAGGTTTGGTTCCGGACACAGTGGGCGTCAGTCGGGCTCACATCGGAGTCCCAGACTCTGTCGTGAGCTCTTCTAGCTGGGAAAAGGCCGGGGTGGGGGGATCCTGGTGCACTTGTGAGGACCTATGAGAAGGCACAGTTTCCTCGGTGGACCTTTCCAGGAGTTTTGGGGGACAGAAATCCACATGGTGGCAAAAAGTTCATTTTTAGGAATTAATTTTTTTTTTCTAATTGCTGCTGACTGAGCAGTCATGTGACTTGGTCACAGCCTCTTAGTCTAGACGGGGGGGGGGGGGGGGGGGGGGGGGGGGGGGGGGGGGGGGGGGGGCGCTATGTTCCAAGGGCTGTTCTAGATACTCTCGGAGGTTCTTGACACAAAACCCAGAGCAGTCAGGGTGTGCCTTCCCTTTTCCAGGTCGGGGGCCGTGTGCTGGATGGTTGACGGGATCGATCGCACCCTCCTGGGCATCTCGGGAGTGGCCCCAGCAAAGCCCCTCCGCACACCTTCCGGAACTTTCGGGATAAATCAGTTCACGGTGGCTCTCCCCACGGTCGCACAGGCACAGCTGTGGACCGAGCTGCGTAACGTTCAGAACATAGGAGTTGTCAGAAGTGAAAAACATCTTCCAGTTCCACTCAAGTTAATAAGTCAAGTTAAATCATCCGCATATGTGGAAACAGAAGATTTTCAAAGCAGCGCCTTCATTATAAAAAATGTGTTAAAATTAGTAACTATTTTATATCTTGCCTATTTTCCCCATCCAACCTAGTTTTTTTTTTTCTTTTTAACATCCAAATATAGTTTTGCAGAATTAAGGTAGAGAGAGAGAGATGCACGGAGTCCCAAAACCGAGGGATGAAATCAGGGTTTCGTGCCCACTCTCGAGGTGAGGGGGCCCGGGTAGCTCAGACAAGCGGGTTTTAGCGAGTGTGGCCCTACTCCGATTTCTCTCTTCCCGCCCTCCCAGTGTCAGAAAGGGTTTTCTCCTTCCTGGTTTCCCTTCCCCGAGGCTGTCCTGATTTTCACTGCTTCCCCGGAGTCCTCGGGGAGCCTGCTTCTGGTACCTTCTCTGGAAGTGGACATTTGCGTCTGGGAGAGAAGCAGGCTGTCTGTCCACATCGTAGGCGGCATCCGTGAACCCGCCAGTGCAGTCAGCTCGTGCGGGCGTCCTCGCCTCGCCAGGTAACGGCCCAGACCAGACAGCCTCTGGGACACGGGCTCAAACGGCGCCCTTAGAACCTGCAGCGTCCAGGCACATTTTAGGTGGCCTGTGGCCACCCCGTCCCTAGGGAACAACACCCGACTCCCTTTTGGAGAAGTGCCGGCCCCCGAGCCATCGCAGGTGGTCTCGGGGGACTGTCACACGCTCCTCCCAGGTGACCCAGGTGGCACCAGAGTCCCCTTCTCCTTCTGAACCTTGATCTCGGGGAGCCCAGGACACAAGCAGAAGCGGCTCCCGTGGATTCATTGGCATGACGACGCGGTCCTGTGGCTCCTGCCACCTGGCGCCCAGCTCACCGGCTGCCTTCTTCCCGGCGTCTGTCCCTTCCTCTGCGACAGCCACACGATGCTGGCTCTGTCCCCACAGACACTGGTTTTCATGTTTGTGGGTCTTATGCATCCAGAACTTTCAATCAATGGCTGCTTTTCCTTGTAAAAGTAATATGTCCTCTTGATAGTAAATTTGTAAAAGACATGAAACAACAAAAAAAGAAAGTACTGATGCTCATTACCTATCTCTAAGGCTTAACTCCTGTTTATTTTAGTAGAGTTTCACCCTTATTTTCTAATATATTTATCACATATATTTATAGCTATTATTTCATTTGATTATCACAAAAAACATATCAGGTAATCTATTCAGAAATGATCCTGCCCCTTTTGGAGAGTGTTAAATAAGAATATGGGAAGCTGGGGCACCTGGGTGGCTCAGTTGGTTACGTGTCCGACTTCGGCTCAGGTCATGATCTCATAGTTCGTGGGTTCGAGCCCCGCATCGGGCTCTGTGCTGCCCGCTCAGAACCTGGAGCCTGCTTCGGTTTCTGTGTCTCCCTCTCTCTCTGCCCCTTCCCCCACTTACACTCTGTCTCTTTCTCTCAAAAATAAGTAAACGTTAAAAAAATAATTTAAAACAAAGAATATGGGAAGTACAAGATTGAGTGGTAGGACATTGGCATCAGAGAAGACGGTGCCCAGAAGGCAAAATTCCTCTAATGAAGAGGTCTGCATGCTTCCTGCCCCCTCCTCAACTGGAGTGCTTTATGACTAAATGCCTGCGTGACCAAGCCTGTGCGGCCCTCTGTGTGACTGGGTGGACCCGAAGGTGGAAGTGAGGTTTCCAGTCACTCGCACACATTCGCTGAACGGCAGTGAGCAACAGAATCCTTACACACCCCTTGGGCCAGGGGCAGAGGAGGCCTTGGACAAACGTGAGTGGAGGTCACACTGGTCTTGATTTTGAGTGTTTGCTATGTCCCTGGCACTGGCTGACTGCTTGGGAGTCATTCTCTCATCTGATCTCCAAGGCCGTCCAGGGAGGGGGCAATGTTAGTATCTGCACCCGTTTTGCAGATGGAGATGAAGGCTACAGGGAGGGATGGAGCTCGAGGAAACAGCTCTCGGTGGCAAAGGCGCCTGAATCGGTGTCTCCTGTAGCTGCTGCCAGAGTGGACTGAACACACGGAGAGGAGTCTCGGATCCTGCCAGAGCTCTTGTCAACAGAGAGCAGTGGGTGTGACAAACTTCCTGCTTTCCATTTTCCCAAGTGTTTTGAGTTGTTTTTAGTTTATTTTATGCATGTATGTATGCAGAGGCAGAGCCAGCAGGGAAGGGGCAGAGACAGAAGGCGAGAGAGAGAATCCCAAGCAGGCTCCACAGGGTCAGCACAGAGCCTGAGGTGGGGTTCAAGCCCAGCAAACGTGAGATCATGACCTGAGCCGAAATCAAGAGTTGAATGCTTAATGGACTGAGCCACCGGGCACCTCCTGTATTTCCCAGGTTTTGTGTGGCAGATCTAACAGGTCCCTCTAGCTTCTCTGTGTCGCCCTAGGATGCTACCACTGGGTATTGCGGGGTCCTTACAGCCAGCTCTATTGCCTGGATGTGATATAAATGAGAAAAGAATCCATTTATAATGTAAATGAGCCTTCCATTTGTGCTTTCCATTTTGGCTTAAATAGACCTAAACAATTTTTTTTTAAACTCACGCTGATATGTAATGTGCTCCCAAGAACTGCTCTCAAGAAATACGGGGAACCCATCTGCAGGGTAAGTGGGGCCGGACCCAACATATTTCCAAATCTCTAACCCAAACATTTTTTTACATAAAAGCTCCGATGGGTCTGAAATTGCCCAGATGTGAGGAAGCACGGAATAGGATTTAATCCACCGCTGTGCAGTGAAAACTCCCGAGTGTGGGGGGCGCCTGGGGGCTCAGTCGGCTACACGTCTGACTCGTGGTTCTGGCTCAGGCCATGATCTCACAGTTCCTGAGATCGGGCCCCTCATTGGGCTCTGCGCTGCCCGCACGAAGCTTGCTTCGGATTCTCTCTCTCCCTCTCTCTCTGCCCCTCCCCTCCTTATGCACACACACTCGCTCTCAAAATAAAATAAATAAACATTCAAAAGAAAAAGGAAACGGCCACATGTTTAGCACGCTTAGCCAGGGACCCGCCACAGGACCATGTTGAAAAGCTGGTGCTCCACCAGCCTTCCTGCCCACAAATGAACCGCAAAAATCACCGACTCCTCATCTCCTTCAGCTACAGGCTTACTTTTTCTCTTCTTTCTCGCAGCTAGATCTCTGGAAGAGCTGTCAGCTGCTCCCACACTCTGGTGTCCTCTGTTCCTATTTCTTTAAAGTCATCCCTTTCTGGTAGTGAGATCCGAGATGCAATTTATTTTATTTTTTTATTGAAAAAAGTTTTTTTAAATTTTTTATTCATTGTTGAGAGACAGAGAGAGATAGAATGTCAGCAGGGGAGGGGGAGAGAGAGAGGGAGACACAGAACCTGAAGCCGCCTGCAGGCTCTGAGCTGTGAGCACAGAGCCCGACATGGGGCTTGAACTCATGGATTGCGAGATCATGACCTGAGCTGAAGTCAGATGCTTAACCGACTGAGCCACCCCGGCACCCACCCTAGGATGTAATTTAGAGGAGGGGGGCCAACTGGGGGTCAATGCTGGTCCCCAACGGTACCCATGGCAGCCATTCTTCCTCAGTGAGAGGATCCACTTTGGAATCCATTTTGAGAGCAGCACTCAGAGCTGGGACGCGGGGTGGCACCTGTGGCTGGCCGTACCCGGGAAGGCCAGCAGTTCTCCCAGAGAGAGGAAGGCAGGGGGGCGGTGCTCTAGGGGAAGTGAACGCAGAGAGAGGTGGCTTCCCCTGCCGGCCCTGCCTGCTGTTTTCTCCAGACCCCAGCTCTTTTCAAAAGGGATTAACCACACACATGCTATCATACTTTAGCACAGGGCTCGGCACACAGCTGATACTCAGTAAGTGTTAAGGATTGTTTATCAGTGGAACAAACCCAGAGGAAATCACAGTGGTCGTCGGGGGCACCTGGGTGGCTCAGTCGGTTGAGCGTCTGACTTCAGCTCAGGTCATGATCTCACAGTTTGTAAGTTCGAGCCCCACATCAGCCTTGCTGCTGTCAGTCCGGAGCCTGCTTTGGATCTTCTGTCCCTGTTGTCTCTGCCCCACCTCTCTCTCTCTCTCTCTCTCTCTCTCTCCCTCTCTCTCTCTCAAAAATAAAAAATAAAAAGTAAACACTTGAAAAAGATCTAGGGGTGCCTGGGTGACTCAGTAGGTTAAGTGTCTGACTTCGGCTCAGGTCATGATTTCATATTTCTTGGTTTCGAGCGCCGCGTCAGGCTGTGTGCTGACAGCTCAGAGCCTGGAGCCTGCCTCTCCGATTCTGTGTTTTCATCTCTCTCTCCGTCCCTTCCCCAGCCCTCTCTCTCAAAAATGAATAAACATTAAAAACATTTTTTAAAAAAGATATGAATAAAGGTTTAAAAATGCAGTGATTGTCAGTAAGCAGCAGGTTAGCGGAGGTCCATGCAGATCTCGTCCTGGTTTTATCCCGTTCTGCTCACGGGTCTTGGTGGCTGTAGGACGCCCTGCAAGGCTGACCCGCTCCCTCCCGGTGCCCCGCGCCCGGGCTTGCAATGAGCATGCCAGCTTACTAACCTTTAGTCACGATCCTAACTATCCAGTGAGATTTATTTATGCATTCGCAAGACGAGGTGCCCCGTCTTTGCCAGACACTGAGTTCCGTCTATGGTGGAGACAGACTTGGCTGGAAACAATCTCCTGTGTCCTAGGGGGACACTCTTCCAGGCGCTCACCTCGGCTCAGGAATCCAAATCAGACCGCAGACGTGAGTTCAAAAGGGATAGTCTCAGCTCCCTGTCGGGTGAGCCCCCAAGGGTTCAATGGCTCCTTTCCAGCTCTTTCTCCCTTGGAACTGTCACGAGTCACAATGCTGAGGTTTTCTCTCAAGCGGCTCCTTCCAGAGAACTTTACGTTTAAACA
The DNA here is from genome assembly GCF_006229205.1 of Suricata suricatta. Lineage (NCBI taxonomy): Eukaryota > Metazoa > Chordata > Mammalia > Carnivora > Herpestidae > Suricata > Suricata suricatta. The sequence continues at coordinate 6,787,200 of NC_043708.1, read as the reverse complement.
GTTCTGTGCAATTTACCAGGTGTTTCTGCACAGGCTCATTACAAGCAAAATGGAAGCCTCTGTTTATCATTTATTTGCTCCCTAAGAAAGTCATTGAAAGCCTACTATGCGCCAGGACTTGCTGAAAGCCGCTTAAATATTCCCGTTATCTACTGCAGGTATGAAGCCCCTCATTCCTTTCGTCCATCAGTCCTCAAGTTGGGTGGAGCTTGGAGAAGAATCACCTGGGAAGAGCCCACTACAGGGAGCAGAATCTTCGGGAGGCTTTAACTTGCACGTCTGGTCCCTGGGCTGGGATGCCAGGAAGGCTGTTGGTCTCAGAAGAGACGTCCTACGGAGCAGCCCAGGGTGGAAATGGGAGGATTCCCGTGACGTGAACGGCCGAAGCGGATGGCCTTTTCCTGACGCAGCCTCTGCAGTCACGTGGTGTGGCTTCCGCTCCTCCCCTCTGGGCAAAGCGGCCGCCAGCCTGCCTGGCCCCTGGTGCACACGCAGACCCCACCTTCTCCGGGGAGCGGTGTCCTGGGACTTGCGGCGTGTTTCAGAACGATGCCACCGAGTGTCAGGATAAGACCCGGTCTGCGGGGTCCCGATCCAGTCACACTATAATTGGGGGCGGAACCAGAGGGTTTGGTGATGGGTAGAACTGGTCTCAAACTCCGCATCTGTGACTTACAGGTGAGAGGCCTTAGATAAACTATTTTACCTCTTTGAGTCAGGGTTTCATCGTCTGTAACACACAACGGTTCCAGCCTGGTGGTAATTCAAGGAAAGGAGGCTTGCGGAAGGCTAACAGCGTCTGGTGCAGAGTAGGTGCTCAAGAAACAGGAAAATATGTGTTAGCTGCCTACGTTATCAGGAGGGCTTCTGGTCAACGGTAGGCTGTTGGTGGTTAAGTTTTCCAGGGAGTCAAAGTTACATGAGTTCTGACTGTACAAGAGGTCGGAACCCCCACCCCCACACCGTTCAAGGGTCAACTGTATTAATAACAAAACTGAAAATACCTGTTTAATAATAATGAGGAGGATTAATTTTGCTGTTATCCTTATCGGTACTGTTATGAGTCATTGTACATAGGAAACCTAAGACGCCTGCGTTCTCTGCTTTCTTCCTCCCTGGTTCTAGCTCCCAGTGGGGCCTGCGCTTCTGGGTCTAATGACCCCACCTGGTCCATGTCTCTGTGGTCCTGGGGAGGAGAGGACCCCCAGCTCCTTCATTTGCCAGCTTCCGGTTACTTCGGGCTCCCACTGGGTACAGTGTCTTGGGCTCCTCTGTCATCTGTAAAGGCATTCGGTGGGTGCATCCCTCCTCCTGGGACATCTGGAGCTCTGTTTCCCTGCGGGGATGGTGACTAGTGTAAACCTCCAGAGCACAGCCGGGCGCAGACAGCAGGGGTGAAGAAGAGGTGGACGGTGGGCAAGAACACGGGGTTTCCTCCCTTCCTTCTCCTGCTCCCACCTTCCTTACCTCTCATTCTTGTTTTCTCTTTTACAAACGTGGGGCAATGTTTTTTTTTCTTGATGCTTATTTATTTATTTTGAGAGAGAACATGGGACCGGGGGAAGGGCAGAAAGGGAGGGAGAGAATCCCAAGCAGGCTCCGCCCTGCCAGCAGAGAGCCTGACATGGGACTCGATCCCACAAACTGTGAGATCATGACCTGAGCTGAAATCAAGAGTCAGACGCTTAACTGACTGAGCCACCCAGGCGTCCCAAGACACGGGACAATCTTCGATGCCATCCTCTGTAACTGGGTATTTCCACACCAAGGCTTCAGGTCAGGACCCATTGCTCTAATCCATGAAGTTCAACTTCTTTTTAACAATAGCCGGGCAACAGCCCAGGCTGTGGTGAGCTCTGGCACACCCATCCATTTCTCTGTTGACCGAAATTCTCTGGTGGACAGACTTTTGGGGTTTTACCACAATCCCCCAGTTCTGCATGAAGCATACGTTTACGCACATGGCAATCCAAGTAGATTCCTTCTTTCGTTGCTGCAGGATGTATTTCCCAGAGGTACAACTTGTACGTGTATTTTAAAATTTCATAAATATCACCAGATCCTTTACCCCAGAGGCTATAGCAGTTAGCCTGTCTTTAACACTTATTTCTACTCATTCTTCCTTACCCAGTGACCTCGGTGCTTGCATTTGGACAGCTACTCCCGGGCTTGGCCCTCAGAGTTGGTGAAGCAAGGGTTTGGAGAATGAAGAGAAAGATATTAAGAGTGATGCCCAAATTTGCTGATTGAAATTGGTTTTTCTCTTTATTTTCCCTTTGCATTCTATTAAAAAAATTAAATACTTAAAACAAAAGAGCCTTGTCTTTACAGAAATTTCGTCCTTTCATCTGTGAGTCCATGTAGGTGTCCTTGATATTTTATAATAAGGCACTTGAGAGGCTAATTGTGTTGTATTTATAGCCTATAGAGGTGGCTTTCACTTTAGATGAGGAGTTTCTTTGGTAAGTACTAATAACCACAGGATCCAAGAGCCTCACCTGAGACTAATGCAGGGAAATTCAAAGCCAGGCTTGCAGGGGACCCCATAAAGGCACTGAACGGAACAGACAGGCCCTCAGCAAGCCTAGAGAGGCCCACAGCGAAGCCGCCTATTTCGTTTGAGTATTGTGCCTTCACAGTTTCCTGTAAACCTTAGCTTTCCAATCTGTGCTGACGTTAACCTTTGTGTGGACCGTCCTGAGCTCCTGATGTTCAAATGTCTAAATGTGTCTCGAGGGCCTGACCGCCTGCCCTTGGCTTTGTCCACTCCCACCCAAAGCCCCAGGCCAGACCACTGCTCACTTCCAACCACGGCAGTTCCCTTAAGATTTTACTGCTCCGTTCAGACGAATGAAGGAGCTGGCCTGCCTCTCTTTACTTCCCGCCCCCCACCCCACCCTCTCTTCATCTCCCCGTTAAATTGTCCAGTTAACACTGGTCATTCCCGGTCACTGTGAATCACTCTGGGTCTGCATCATTTCTTCCCTTCAGTAGTTGATTTGGAATGATAATACCGGTAAATACGGATGGAACCCACGGTGGACGTCTGTATTTTAAGCACTAGGCTGGACATGTAGACACAGTCATTCCGTGAGTAGAAATGCTACTGTATTTGATGAGCTCAGAGAAGTTTAGTGACTTGCTGCAAACACACAGATAGTGAGTGGCACGGGCAGGCTTTGACTTTGACCTCTGCACTGCCATCAGAGTGCCCTGTCTCCTGGGGGACAGTGTGCATGGCACTGAATGCCACTAGCTGTCAAGGCCACAGATCATCTTCGCCTTCACTCAGCTCTTCTTCGTCCCCATTCTGAGCATCCGATAGGGTGAACACCTACTGTGCGCTAGGCGCTGGGCCATGTGCCTTCACAGACCTGGCTGCCAACCATCTTACGGAGTTCCCGGAAGTCAGGGACCTCCCTCTGCGCGTTTGAGCTCCCGTGGTTCCTGGGCCAGTGCTGGGGTGTGGCTCACACTCGCTCCAGTTATTTCTTCCCTTTACCGTAAGTATTTTGAGGACTTGGGACTGCTCGTTGCTTTCTTATGTTTTTCTTTATAGCACTTTCATTGCTTTGCTTATATTTTCTTATATTTCCCTTCCACCCGTGCCCGAGACACAGCTGGGCTTCTGTTATAACTAGTTCAGGGCCTGCTAGCACTGAGCGCCTCATGTGGTGTGTTCACACACACTTGACCCTCTTTCAGGGTCTCATCCCCATTTCGCAGGCAAGGAGACTGAGGCTTTGATGACCTGCTGCTGTGACATGGTCATACCTGCAGAAAGGGGGTCCCAGCCAGGGGCGGTTTGCTCCCCGAAAGGACATCGGGCAGTATCTGGAGATGTTTGGTGATCACCCCTGGGAGAGCACCACCAGCAGGTGGCATGAGATTAAAGCCAAGGGTGCTGATGACTCTCCCTACAGTGCACAGGACGGTCCCCACGACAAACAATCATTAGGACCAAACGTCAGCAGTGCTGAGGTTGAGAACTCTGCTACGCTTTGATCACATTTTCTACTCTTGGATATCTGAAGAGATAAAAGAATATGTCTCATACTCACAGAAGCAGTGAATGCTCTCTTTTCCTCCTGAGTTATAAGCCCAGAAAACTACAAAATAATTATTAGTTACGTCTGGGGTGTAAGGGACAGGACAGGCTCTGATTCTCCAAGTGAAGGAAGTGAGCCTTAATTTTCAAATGAAATTTTGGGTATCTGTTTTTTAAAATGATGTATATTTGTCGAGAGATATTTCCCATTTGGAGTGACCAAAGGCAACATTTGGTTTTCTAGGACAGCATGACGAAGACACGGGTCTTGTGGCTCCAATTAAGCCTGAGAGTTAATTTCAGATTATACAGTTCCATACTCTAATCCGGGCAAAGGTTGGATCTAGATTTCTTTCCATTAAAGAGCTCCTGGTCTTAGACTTGTAATGAAATAAAGAGCCCAAATGAATAACTTAAGTTCCAGCTGTCAAAATGGTGGGCAAAATTATTATGTTTGGGACTTGTTTTAAAATACTCCATCAGGGGTGCCTGGGTGGTTCAGTCGGTTAAGTGTCCAGCTTTGGCTCAGGTCATGATCTCACGGTTTGTGGGTTCAAGCCCCATGTCGGGCTCTGTGCTGACAGCTAGCTCAGAGCCTGGATCCTGCTTCAGATTCTGTGTCTCCCCTTCTCTCTCTGACCATCCCCTGCTTGTGCTGTCCCTCTCTGTCTCTCAAAAAAAGAAAAGAAAAGAAAAGAAAAAACCCCATCAAACCTAAGATAGGAGGTGGTACATAGAATGAGACCAGCAAAACACTGCTCTCTGTTCAAGCCAGAGGGCGAGGGCACAGGGATCTGCTTTACTTTTCTTTCTCCTTTCACGTGTGTTTGAAAACTTGGAGGAAAAGCATCTAAATGACGTGTCCTGTGACCATCTGCAGAGCGACAAGTCGTGCGTTTGAAACTGTTTTCGACAGACCTCGCTTCTTGCTCCACTCTGCGGATTCACAAGTAACTTCCTGAGCAAGATTCCACACATGTTTCTAGATGATGGTTGAACCCAGCAGACTGCTTATCATCTCCGTATTTTCAGAGAACTTCGAAAATTCAAAGTGACCACAATATGGCCAAGTATTTGAACAGACACTTCACAAAGGCATGTGAATGGCCAGTAGGCAAATGGAAAAGAGCTGAACGTCATTAGTCAGCAGGTAAATGAGATTAAAGCCACGGTGAGATGCCCTGAGCACTGATTAGAACCTTCAGGCCGAAGACTGAAAACCGCCAAGTACGATCAAGGCTGAGGACCAATTAAAATCTCGTATTTCTGGTGGGAGTGTAAGATGGCGCTACCATTTTGGGGGAAAAGAAAGTCTAATAGTTTCCTATTAAATTAAATGTTCATCATCCTTATGACGCATCCATTTTATGCTTAGATATTTTTTCAGGAGGAGTAAGATCGTTAACCCTACAGAAAGATCTATGCAAGAAAACTCAGTCATCATTGTAGCTTTATTCATCATAGCCCCAAAATGGAAGCATCCCACATGTCCACCAACAGGAAAAGGGATAAACAAAGTTTGGTAGACTTATGCAATCATAAGACATAAAAAGAAAGAAGAAGCTACTGGGGGAAAAGAAAGGCCAAATATCGGAAAGAGCAGGCTGCATGAACTAAGTGAGGGTACATACTGTCTAGTTCATTTATGAGAAGTTCTAGAATAAGCGAAACAGGCTTATCATGGGGAAATTCTGAACGGTGACTTTTCTAGGGGAATATGGAAAAGGAGACCTACTGGGAAGATGGGAATTAATGGTCTCAAGCTTGATAGGAGTTTGTCTTACCGGTGAAGACAGCTGTGGGAGTTTTACGATGGCGCCCTCAGCACCGGTGTGTTCCCAACTATCACTCCCCGCCAAGAGGGAATGACAAGGACCAGATTTTCCCTCATGTCTGAAACAAGCAATAAATGGACAAGATCCGAAAAAACAAGAGGGTAGCGGAAAGAGGACCTCAGGAACAAAGGGCGAATGAAGGAGAACAGTGAGGGGGACCCGAAGGCTGCCCTGGTTGACTGCGTGTGTGTTTCCTGCCTGAGCAGCAGGGAAGGGAAATCAAGGCCACTCTTGTAATCTCTGGAGTTAAGGAGACAAAGCTGAGGGAGCTGGGAGGCCCAGGCATCCAGAATTTTCAGAACAGAATTTTGGAGAGGGGAGAGAGACAGAGAAGGAAAACCCTAAATGGGCTCCTCTCGAGTACTGAAGTGAACAATGACCAGCACGTATGGGCAAGGAAACTCCTAAGACGGGGACAGAACCACTTGACTGGAGGAGAGGCGGCAGTGGTCGGTGTTCACAGGGCTGGGAATAGTGCCTGCTTCCCCTGGGCAGCCTGGAACCCTCGCAATTACAGGGCCCTGGGCGGAGGACACGGAAGGGCCTGCCTTGGCTGTGGAGAGCTGCATCCGGCATGGCTCTGGTCCTACATCACAAATCTGCAAAGCATCCGGCTCTGCCGAAGTAGCTTGACTGCACCCCAGGACAGAGCTTAAGAATATTTTAGGAGGTCTGGAATCCCTGCTCTTTCTCTCTCTCTCTTTTTTTTTTTTTTACTTTTTTTTTAAATCTTTACTTATTTTTGAGAGAGAGACAGAGAGAGAGAGACAGAGCATGAGGGGAGAAGGGGCAGATGGAGACACAGAATCCGAAGCAGGCTCCAGGCCCCGAGCTGTCAGCACAGAGCCTGACGTGGGGCTCGAACTCATGAACCACAAGATCATGACCTGAGCCGAAGTCGGACACCTAATCGACTGAGCCACCAGGTGCCCCTGCATGTTTGTCATACTTAAAATGTGTGACAAAACACGAATACATGTTCCCTGGATGTGCACAATGAATGCCATGGAAATACACTGTCGTAGGTTCTTATGCTATAGAGAGTAATACCACGTGAAGGTAGACTGTAATAAGTGAACCCCGAAGCAACCATTAAAATCAAACATCAAAGAGGTGTAGCTAACAGACCAACGAGCAGACTAAATGCAATTTTTAAAAAATTTAATGATACTCAAAAGAAGGCAGAAAAAGGAAGAAAGAAGGACAAATGAAACATAAATAACAATGTTACGGTCTGAAACCTATCTAACTATGTCACTAGTTACACTGTTGGTCTCAGTGTCAATGGTCTGAATATCCCATTGGAAGGCTCTTGATTCCTAAGGATTCACTCATTCCCAAGTTGATCTAAATCAAAATCCCAGCAAGGCCTCTTTGTACACATTGATAAACTGATCCTAAAATTCACATGCAAATGACCTAGAATAGCCAAAGAAGTTTTGGAGAAGACCAGTAAAGTCGGCTGGCTGTCACAACCTCAGTTCAACTCTTAACTCCAAAGCTACAGTAATGACGATAAACCAGGAGATCAATGGTGCAGAATGGAGTCAGGACAGTTTGATCTTCCCCACAGATCTTGGGACAGCTGGAGAGCCACGCCCACGCAAAAATGAACTCAGATTGGACTACCTAACATTACATTACATTTAGTAAAACCTAAAACTTTATAAAACTTACAGAAGAAAACATGTGTGACCCTTGATTAAAGCACAGATGTCACAAAAACAATAACAAAAGCATGATTCATTACAGAACGAACTGGTAGATTAATCCAAATCCAAACCTTCTCCTTAAAAAAAGCAAACAAACAAAACAAAAGAAAAAACCCTATTAAGACAATGAAAAGACAGCCACTATCCAGGAGAAACTATATTCAAATCATCTGAAGGGTAGTCTAAGATCTGTAGGCAGAATATATAAAGAATTCTCAACATTCCACAATAAGAAAGCAGACAATCCGAAAACAAACGAACAAACAAACAGATGTGAGCAGACACTTCACCATAAAAGATACGTAGAGAGCAAATAAAGACATGAAAAGATGCTGGATATCAGTGGGGCATCTGGCTGGCCCAGTTGGTTAAGCATCCATCTTTGGCTCAGGTCATGATTTCATGGTGCATGAGTTTGAGCCCAGTGTCCGGTCCTGTGCTGACAGCTCAGAGCCTAGAGCCTGTTTCAGATTCTGCGTCTCCCTCTCTCTCTGCCCTTCCTCTGCTCATGCTCTCTCTCTCTCTCTCTCTCTCTCTCTCTCTCTCTCTCTTTCAAGAATAAATAAGCATTTAAAAATTTTTTCAAAAAAGAATCTGGACATTAGTCATTAGGGAAATGCAAAGTAGAACCACAATGAACTACTACAATACACCCATTAGAATAGTTACAATGTAAAGAATGGATAGGAATTAAATGCTATAAAGGCTGTAGAACACTGAGGACCCTCAGATTTTTCTGGTAGGTACACTCACTTAGAAGACAGTTTGGTAATTTCTTAAAAAAATTAATCATGTGACCCAGACATTCCATTTCTAGTCATTTGCCCAAGAGAAAAAGGACCACATGCGCATATAAAAATGTCTCTCCAGAAGGACTTGTCACTACAGTCTTGTTTGCCATCCTCCCAAATTGGAAATAACCCCAATGTCCATCAATGGGTTTTAAACTGTGCTATATGTATGCAGTGGAATCTAGCAATAAAATGAGTAAAGTATTTGGATGAGTTTCAAAATAATTATGCTGAGTAAAAAGAGAAAGCCAAGCCAAACAAAAGTACATACCATATGATTCCATTTATATAAAATTCTAGAAAACTACTCCAGCGGCAGAGAGCAGGCTGTGATGGTTGGTGCGGGCACAGAGGAAGAGCTTAGAAAGGAGCAGAAGGAAGCTTCTGGGGGTAAAGGACGCGTTGGTTGTCCTGGTCCTGGGAGATTGTCTCCCGGAGTGTACATACATCAAACCTTTGCAACACGCAGGTTTAAATATGTTCAGCTTGTTATATGCCGGCTAGACTTCCCTAATTATTTTTTTTTTATCTATTTATTATTTTAACTGGCTTGTTCATTCCACTGCACGCAAAGACAAAAACTCTAGTCTTCAGTTCATGATACACAGGCCGCCGTGTTCAGGGCTGAAGCGTACTGATGTCAGCAACTTCCTTGGAATGCGGTCACAGGAATAAAATGAATTTGGGGATGGACAGAGGGATGGATACACGGACAGATGTGTGACGGCACCCACACTCACTTTTTCTCTTTCCCTGATGCGGGTTTTTCCAAGCGATTTACTCCCGCATCAAGCGCCCCCTAGGTCCTGCAGGTGGATAGATGCAGACCCCTGACTCTTCAGCCCTGAGAATCCGTAGCACTTCCTGGTGACGTTTTCTGCCTTCACGTCCAGTTTCCCCTCAAGCTCTGGAGGTGTCCCAGGCCTTCGCTGTGGTTTCTCGTCATCGGCATCTCATCTACAACAATGCTAGAGACGTTTCTCCCTGATTCACTGGGGAGGACACACGACTTCTCCCTCGCTGCAGCTGTCTGCCCTTGGAAGGCAAGGGCCACGGCCTGGGCCTCGGGCGCGGGAAGGCGGTCCTCACCGCCGCTTCTCGGCCTGCGTCTCGCGCTCACCAGGTCCCTCGGTTCTGGGGTCAGCTGTCCGCAGGCTCCGTTTCTCCGGGGACCCCTCTCCTTGGCTTCCAGATGCTCCTTCTCTCTTGCTGTTTCACACCATTGTCCCTCTGTCTGCGGAAGTCTCTGGTGTCCCTCTGTGGGTCCTAATCTTCTCGCATCGAAGGACATCAGTCAGATCGAATTAGCACTCACCGAATGGCCTTGTTTTAATGTAGTGACCTCTTTAAAGAACCTGTGTCCACATACAGTCACATTCTGGGAGTGCCGGGGGGATAGGCTTCAGTGTAACTTTGGGGGGACACGATTCAGTGCATGACATGATCATGAAGGGAAGGGGATGGCATATAGTACGTGCATTGGCTCTGTGACCCTTACAGACGCCTGTGGCCCCGTGAGCGCAGCTCTGATTTGCCCCCAGGTGGCCTTGTCCAGAGGAGTGTCTCCGTCCCCACATCCCCATCTCACTGCGTCTCTAGGCCACCATCATGTGTCATCTGCAATGTCCCGGTGGCCTCCAGCTCAGCATCTCGAACCCTCTGATCTGTTCTCCACACAGCAGGCAGAGAGAGCATTGAAACACGTAGGTGGTCAAGTCCACACGGCCATGGGCCACTCCACGCTAGCCTTTAATGGCAGCCAGGATCCATCCAAACTCCAGTTTGGCTTTCCAATGTCCTTGCTCAGGTTTTCAACCTCTTCTGATAGCATTGCCCCTCTGTTACCTGCGCCCCTGCCACACCGGCTGCCTGTGTGGCCCGTGCTGTCCCAAGCCTCCTCGTGACCCAGGACCTTCATGCGTGCTGGATCTCTTGCCGGGACCCCCTCTACTCCTCTCTCTACCTGTCCCATCCAGCGTGAGGGCCACCTTTTGTGATAATGATATTCTCTGACCACCTCCAGCCCACAGCAGACCAGGTTAGGACCTCCAGGTGTATTCTCTCATTATATAGTGTCCTTTTCTTACACTGTTTTTTCGGGTCTTCTACTAACTCTGTAGCTATGCGTTCTAGGGCCCGTCTCCTCCCCTGTACCGCACATTTCCATAAAAGCAGGGGAAGCGTTCAACATGTTCATTGTCATAGCCCCAAAGGCAGCCCATGCATCACACATACTAGGTTCTCAATAAATGTTTGTTGAATGCATGAACAAAGCCACGGGAACCTTTAAAGCAGCTGACCCACTAGCTGTTTGCCACAGTGTAGAGATTACTCATTCTGCTCACCCTTTGATCATTTTATCCCCGACTGGAAGTTTCATCAGTTGGATGACAAGCAAAATGAGGATAGAGACCAATGAGTCATTTTCTGGGCAGCTGGAGTTGAGGTCGCGCAGGAGGGCGAGGGAGGGAGGGCGTGGGCAGAGAACAAGGTTAACCGTTGAGCCTCTGTGCATTGATTACTTTTGATTGATATTCCTCATCGCTGCGCTGCCCCATTCATTAGCATGGGTAGGTGAGGGCTGGATGTAATTTTAAACAACACTTTGAGGCATTTCTATTCTGGTCCTGAAACAGCTTAAATATTTTATGAGTTTTTAAGATTGGGAGAAATTAAAGCAAGTATGTAATCTTGCTCTGTGTGTGTATAAATATATACACATATGAAATTTAAATATACTCACACAAAATCTTATTGTAGAGAATCTCATAAATCTAAAAAAGATAGGGAGTCTAAAAAAAACCTACCCATATGTAAACATAATATGAAAATATATTCAGTGTTAATTTCAGAACTTAGTGCAATCTGTGATACATCGTTAACAATTGCACATACACTCTCCCAAGAGCGAGAGTGAATTTTTTAAAAATGAAATATTTTGCATAAAATATTTTGATATTTAAAAAAACCAATATAACTTTTTAAAAACCATAAAAGAAATGTCTAGCAGGAGTTGTAAGGGGAACAGTTTTGGGGGAAAAAGTCGTTTTGCTATAGGTTTTATCCTCTGAAAGTAGGACCAATGTACTAGATAATTATGTGCTTTGGGATCATTAAGGGGCTTTTAGCAAATAATTTATCTAGTGTTCAAATGGGAATGTAAATAAATGAGTAATTTTTCCTTCTTAATTATAATTCTTGTGAATTACAATGTCTAGGCACCTCTCCAGGACCACGAATCCACCCATGAGTCAGAAAATGCCACCAACATTGTTGATTTTGCATTTGACAAAAGTATCTTTTTCCTATGAGTAATCATTATCTTCAATTTTAGACCATTTCAGAAATTAAAACTGACATTAAAAGTAACTTCTGTTTAATTCCATGTCTTGTATGCATTTTCTGGCTTATAATATGTTTCCATATCTCAATGAAGCAATTTATAGCTGAGGTGTTACTTTTTATTAAGTATGTATTAAATGTATATTTTATTACAACTTGCTACAATTGAACATCTTTTAAAAGATTAACTCGCAAGTCCCCATTTCTGCCAAAATGAAAAACAAAGAGAATACATTTCGGTGTGATTGAGGCTAAGAAAGTCTATAAACTATAAATTTTAGAACAATTGCGATTTAGATCGTATTTAAAATTTCAAAGTGTTTTGCCACTGATTTGGTTTGATTACCATATTATCCGGTTAGGTGCATTAGGAAACGGCTCTGTGATGCGCTTCCATAAAGGATCCTATGACTTATGCACCCCTCTTCCTTTAAAAACCAAATGCAATTCACAAAAGAGGCTTATGGATTTGCAATTGAAATAGGAGCATCGCCTGAAACAGGAGTGGGTGAGGTGGAGTTTGACCTTCCATTTGGATATAGGAGCAGGACCTAATAATATACGAGAACGTGTGCATTTTCTTTCCAATACAAAGGAAAACAATTTGCAAGTGCAAACAGGGTAAGTGGTAAGCCTCAGGGTTTTGAGGTTCTGAAGGGGTTTGTAAATGCTAATTTTGAAAAAGGCACTCAGAGAATTCTTAGTGCAGAAGAGGACAGCTGAGGCATCTCTTTCAGCCCCTCTAACGACAGTTGCGATTTCAGAAACCCCAAGGATTAACACTTTGTCTTCAGCTTTCATTTTGGAAGCACCTACTATGTGTTCAGCATCTATGTGTATCATTTCCCTCAAGCCCCAGCAAGAGCTCTGCAAGATGGGAGACATCACCATTTAATCAAAAGGAGGAGGGGCTGGTTCAAGGTCTCCAGGCCAGGGAGTGGTGGGGTGGAGATAACAAAGCCAGGCCAAGGGGTCCCGAGGGGTTTCTCCCTGCTCCCTGTCTCTACACCAGCAGTTTGCTAGTGAAAGGAATGTGGTGGGCAGCGTGGAGCGTTTGCAGCACGCCCTGTAAATTACAGGAGACGCTCTCCCCACAGCACTGATCTGGGCGTTACCAGCACCCAAAACCCTCGGTGGCTGCACCGGGCCTGCTGAGCACCTCTGGGGGCTGCTCTCTGCTGTACCTGTCCTCACGTGTCACCAAGAGCCACAGGCCTTCTTGCAGTGGGTGTCCTTGTTACTATAATGAACTCGTTTAATAAAATCCTGCGTGTTTCATATAAACCAATGAAACAGTGCAAAAAGAGATTTGTGTCCATGAGACTTAAGATGACAACTTTCAAAAATGCTCTAAAGGGAAGTAACTCTAGAAACAGCCACTGAATTAGGTGCGGGTCAGATGACAAGACTGGAGGTGTTGGCAGGGAAATGGTGACCATTCAGGATTCCGAGGGGTAGAAGGATTTCTACCCAAACTAGTAGACCTTGTGCTGTGGGTTGTGGTTTTCCAAAGGTAGACCCCAGGGGCAACTCCCTACTCAAAGAAAAGGCCTGAGTCCTGAAGCAAAAGTTTGGTAAATTAAAGTATGTTACATGTTTGAAATTAAAATGAAGATCTTAAGGTATATGTGATTTTCTCTTTTTCTAATTAACTGACAAGCTGATGGTCCCCACAGAATCAGATAATAGAGCTTTGACTTTAGTTTTAAAGTGGGGCGTCTGATTTCGGCTCAGGTCATGATCTCATGGTTTGTGAGTTCGAGTCCCGCATCGGTCTGTGTGCTGACAGCTCGGAGCCTGGAGCCTGTTTCCGATTCTGTGTCTCCCCCTTTCTCTGCCCCTTCCCTGCTTATGTTCTGTCTCTCAAAAATAAATAGTCAACATTTTTAAAAACTAAAAAAAAATTAAAAAGTTGAAAATAATTAGCTTCTACTGGGGTCTTACCCTTACAGGGCACAGGATAGGCAGGAGTCTAGCCTGATAAAGAGCAATGCTGATGTGAATAACATTCACTGGTCAGTTCCTTCTGTCCCCGCCACCAGGATCACCTCCTTTTTATAGATGAATCAGCCATGATGTCGACAGGGTCTTCCAGGAGTTTTGGTCACTGGAGAGAGTCAGAAGGCAAGGGTTCAGGTTGCAGACCCACCACTAATATGCCTCAGACTAGTCAGTGCACCTCTTAGAGCCTGTGTCGCTGCTTTGGTAAAAAAAGAATAATAATACATCCCTCACAGGGTGTTTATTAGGATCACGTGAGGGTGCCCGGTGACTACTACATGCTATTTCTTTTCCTCTCCTGTAAGTGAGAAAGGTAATTCACACATGTAGAAAGATATACGGTCTGTAAGACAGAAACAAATAGGGTGCTATGATGGGAGAGGAGGGAGGGATTCCTTTGGACTGACTGAACTAGGGAAGGCTTCCAAACAGAAGTCAGATGAGCTGGGCTTGGCACCTCGTTTGGCTTACAGACTTAAGAGTATGAAGAGCCAAGGAATGGAGATGAAAATCACAGGCTGTGCACTGGTGGGGAAGCATGGGGGGACAGAACCAAGCAGAGGTGGAAAGGACGGGTTTGCACAGATAATAAAGGCCTCGTAGGCTATACCAGAGTGGTTGTACTTGACCCACAAGGCATTCAGATGGCTGGCATAAAGGTATAAGAAGCCAAATGGTAAAGGTGGGAGGTGGGCTGCATGCCAAGGCTGTGTGCATCCACCCATCACTCCA
>NC_043708.1:6751808-6772639 GCF_006229205.1 Suricata suricatta | reverse complement strand
TCCATCCATCCATCCATCCATCCATCCATCCATCCATCCATTCATCCATCTATCCATTCATCCTTCCAACCATCCATCTGTCAATTCACCCATTCATTTATCCACCCATCTACCCAACCATCCATCTACTCACTCACCATTCATTTTCTCTTCACAAAGAAAAGAGGAAACCATAAAACTTGAGAAGATAAAGCCTTCTCCCTACCTTTGGGTCAACAACACTGCTATTGTCACTACTATTGCTATGAATACAGCATTTAGTGACCGTTTCTTCTGTTATTAGTCTTCTGCTATGAGGCAACTCATTTTTAAGCACCATTTTATTCAAGCCTCATAAGAGTCACTGTGAGAGTCAGAATAGGGATATTTACCTGCTTTTTTCAGATAAGGACACTGTTTACTGAGCCCATCGTGGCCTGGGTGGTAGTATGAGCTTGAAATGAAGTCTTCAGAGTCAAGATCTTTTCGGCCTTAGCCTGTGCCTTACTCACCACCCTGTACTGACCTCTTGGGCTCACGAAGAAGGCCTCCTTCCAAGTCTGAGGTCATCTAAGGTGGCCACGGAAGGGCCATCCTCTGTTAGGAGCCTCTACTCATGAATGAGAAGGTTGCTTATCATGCAAATGTACGAGGCGCCTGAATGCTGTGTGCACGGAAATGTCCCCATTCATAGAGTAGGAGACAGCTGGAAGTAATCTCAAATGCATTATGCATTGTGATTGCATTGGCAGAGGGGTAAGAAATGTTAAAGTTTTGTTACAATAATAATAACCATTGTGACAATACGATTTGTTTTACTGACGCCCATTTTTGGCAACTCTATCGTTATAAACACAGCATGTGACTGTACTTTAATGAGACTATATAAACTTAAGCGTGTTTACGAGGACATATTTATCAAGCCGCCCTAGGTCGCCGGTTTCTGGGGCACATCTACCTCCTCAGCTGCAGCCATCTGACCTCTACCTGCAGGTCCAGGGTGGTCCTGGTCTGTGAGGCCAAGCACGCCCGATTCAGAGAGCTCTAGTCTGGGCTGCACATTACAATCACTGCATGTGCTTTTAAAAAGCACCCACTCCTGGGCACTCTTCCAGATGAGTTAAGTCAGATTCTCTAGAGATAAGGGCCAGCACCGGGGCATTTTTGAAAATTCCCCAGCTAATTCTCAATTATAGTCAAGTCTGAGAACTGCCCTAACTTTGTGCTTCTCAATCTGTAGTCTGTGCACAAATCTTGGGGATCTGTGAAAAATACAGATTCAGAGTCAGTAGGTCTGGGGCAGCGGGGCGGGGTGGACAAAGGAGAGGAAGTGGATGGCTGGGGGAAATTTTGCATTTCTAAGTAGGTCCCAGAGATGTTCCGGATGTGGGTCCTTGGACTACACTTTGAGTAGCAAGGATCTGGCCAGTCATTACGGACCTCCACCCAATGGAGGTTCCTTGAAATCCAGCTTGGACTTAAGATGGGTTAAAAGGCTCTGGATGATGTATTTTACTATCAGGATCTCACTAACGGAAATGATAGCCGAGATGGCCATCGGCCACACTGAGAACACCATGGAGCACGTACCACGGGTCACGGGATGTAGGCTCATGTTTCAGAAAGAAGAGGTGACACAAATGGACTTGATGGGGTGTCTGGTAAAGTTCAGGAAGCGATTATCTTTCCTTCTTTATGAAGATTGTATTTTAAGCAATCCCTACACCCCAACCTGGGGCTCGAACTTACAATGCAGAGATCTGGAGTCACACGCTCTACCGACTACGCCAGCCCGGCACCCCCAAAGGAGTTGTCTAATGGCTGGAGACCACGGGACAGACTCAGTTCAGGGATACCAGTTACACGTTGTGGGTGGTCCTGACAGCATTCCTGGATGGGGAGGGCAATGGAACACTGATGCCATTTTATCCAGCTCAGAGAAACAGCCCTGGGAGAACGGAACTTGCTGTGATTAGATGCACCGAGAGACACAAGAGTCGGACGTTAATTAGGAGCTTTGCCTGCATGCCCCACGCCATCGGACTGTCATAACATATCACATAGGTAGCAGGAAGTCAGCTTCAAGAACGGGGAAACTGAGGCTGCGGGATGCACGCACAGACACACCCCCAGTTGCACAGCTGGGAAAGCAGGAATTCTGCTGATCTGTCTGAACCCAGCCTCCGTCTCCTTCCCAGTCTGACCCGGAGAAGGAGCTGTTGTCTTTGAGGGGAGACCCCTGCTCTTAGACGTGGCTCAGCAGGGCAAGGCAACCTCACAGTGAGGGGTCTGGAAATGATGGCTGAGCTGGGGACAGCAGGACCTTTCTTGTAGGAAACCAGTGAGAGGCTGCAAAGCCCCTGGCAGGGTCCCCAACACGCAGTAGGGCTCTCCCCACCTGAGCGCTGATTGTATAAGTAAGTTTGATAAACACGAACCGTACGGCTGCTGTGAACTCTGAGGGGGTGCTAGCCTTGCCCTTCTGGACGGAGCATGGCCCTGCCACTGATTTGCCTTCACCACCCCGCACCTTTGCCGACTGGACCCTGGAGCACCATCTCCTGTCCCTCCTCTTTCAATAACAGGCTTCACCCAGGGGCCAAATAAAGTCTGTCATCCTTTGTCCATGCCCACAGGCTCGCACCAAAATAATCAGTTTCTCCATTTGCTGAATTTCTGCAGTTTCTCCTCTTCCTGTGAAGCCTCCCCACAGTTTTGGTCTTCGGTGGGGAAGGTTCAGCCCTTCCTCGCCAGCTCATCTGCTCTCTGGGAATGGATCCCAGGCTCCTTCCGGGCAAGTGGCTCAGGCGGGTCAACTTCCATGGACGACTATCTCCTCCAAAAAAGAGGCAGAGGGAAGGGTTAAAGCCCTGAGTAGTATCTTTTCTAAAGGTCCACATTTCAATGCAATCAATGCCTTTATCGGACACCAGAATTGGAAAGGAGTTTTGTAAAGGAAGACGGGAGAAAACTCCCAGCCTTCTACTGCACGTCAGCTCCCGGCTCTGGTTATTTTGAGAACGTCTCATTGTCTCTTGCATTCCCCCGCAAGACGTCAGCCCACTCCCGAGTGCCCGGCTGCGGTGGGCTGCTCCTGACTAAGGGAGGCTAGAGGAGGGTTGGGGGGGCAGGCTCTGCAATCCAGATCTGCCCGTTTACAGCTTCGAGACCCCACTCCACACACACCAGGCTCCACTGTGCTGAGCCGCTGCGATCCACAAGGGGTCCTTGCTTCTCCAGCCTGCGGTGTCCACATCACATCTGAAACCCCTTCCACCACGCCCCCCGTCAAACGTGATCACACTTCACTGACTGATGTATTTATCAGGGGTGAAAGGACGTAGCTCCTCAAAACGGGCACCGGCAGCGTGGTTGTGTGTTTAAGAACACAGCCCTCCAAACCCTCTCCCGGGGGCCTGGGTTCTAGGGAAGTGACCGGCTGGACACGCTGGCCCGGGGCACCTGTCCTCCAGGGTCGGGTGTAAATCCACGCCTTTGGTGCCCTTGTTTTCCCCACAACTGCTGCAGATCCACTTGAATCTGCTGTCTGTCACATGCAATTTTGGTGGCTTTAAAAAGCATTTTGCAGCAAGTATGGCCATCATCAGTGTCAACCAGAGGGCTCATTCCACAGTTGATATAAAAGTGCTTTCTAATTTAAAACACTATACGAGGGCTTCTCTGCACACATCATGAGATACTGGTCGAGTAAACCGAAACTGACAAAATACATCACGTTGTGCTAAATCACATTTTATCTGCTAAGTGATTCTAGTACCGCCAAGCAGCAGTGGACACCAAAGGTTTATGTGAAACTCATGGGGAAAGATTGGCATTCGCAGGAGAAGCCTGAACGTCGAGGAGGTTCCCCTCCTTTCTCCTTCCACAGAGACATCGCTCTCTGACCTTGGCAGGTGGATGTAAATTGACAGACGTAGTTTGTAGGGTCCTGTGGCCTCTCTGCTCTCTTGCTAACCAAGGCTGCCACCGGTGCTGAGGGTCAAGACGTGTTTTTGAGGGGCACCTGGGTGGCTCAGTCGGCTAAGCATCCGGCTTCGGCTCAGGTCATGATCTCACGGTTTGTGGGTTTGAGCCCTGCGTCGGGCTCTGTGCTGACAGCTCAGAGCCTGGAGCCTGCTTCTGATTCTGTGTCTCCCTCTCTCTCTGACCCTCCCTTGCTCATGTTGTCTCTCTCTCTCTCTCAAAAATGAATAAAACATTTAAAAAAAATTTTTAAAAGATGTGTTTTTGAGCCTTGCACGCTGGCTAGGATGCTCCTTGCTTCCAGAAGGGTGGTGAGACTCCCTGGTGCTGATTGCGGTATTGATAATCACCTAAGCAAGGGGCCTGTGGCAGTCAGAAAGCTTCAGCTGTGCTGCGGTGACAAATAATCCCCAAATCTCAGCGCCTGGACAGAGTCTCATTTCTTACACTCACTTAGGATCACCAGACGTAGCCAATTAAAATACCCAGTTAAGTTTGAATCAAAAAACTTACGACATTCTTAGTGTAAGTATACACCACGTAATAATTGAGATGGCAGGTCTCTGTGAAGTGATATAACTAGGCGACTTGTGTTTTTTCGAGTGGGCTGACTCCGCATGGTCTGTGTGGGGCTCCGCTCACTTGAGTAGCAGGTAAGAGGAAGAGGAGAGTTCTGGAAGGTCTGATTGCCCACAAAACTCAATGTTCCAGCCAGGAAGCAGTAGTATTATTTTGTTTGCATCTCATTGGTGAGAACGAGTCATGTAACCTTGCCCAAGGGCAAGAGGTCTTGTCAGATGCTGAGAAGTAGAAAAAAACACTGGCGGCAAGGTGAGGTCTGCCTGTCCGACCGCAGGCAGAAAGGAGAGGGCCTTCTAGTAACTTAAATGGTGTCAGTCCATTCTGGCTGCTCTAACAAAGTATGGGGTGGAGGGCTCATAACCATCAGTCCTGGGGGCTGCAGCGCCAGCCTGGCTGGCTGAGTTCTAGTGAGGGCCTCCTCCCCGGTTCCACCCTGCCAACTTCGGGTTGTGTCCCCACGTGGACGAGAGCAGAAGGGGCGAGAAGCCAGGGCTCCTCTGACTCCTACGAAGGCACCCATCCCACCGTGGGGCCCTCTAGCCCTACTCACCTCCCAAAGGCTCACCTCCCAACACCGTCACATTGAGGGGGAGGTTTCAACACGTGAAATGTAGGGTCGGGGGAACACAGACATTCAGTCCAGAGCAAACGGTGTCTCCGTTGGGACTCTGTCCATTGTGGCCGGCAGAGACACGCCCCCAAAATGTCTCTGTCCTCATTCCCAAAACCTGCGAATACGTGACCTCGTGTGACAAAAGGGAGTTTGTAGATGTGATTAAAGGTGAGGACCCCGAGATGGGGACGTGGTCCTGGATTATCTGGTGGGCTGAGTGTAACCACAGGGGTTCTTGGAAGAAGAGGGCTGGATGGTCAAAGTCAGGGAGTGAGGTGGACATGGCAACTGGACATCATAGTAAGATAGCTGAGGAACGCAGGTGACCCTGAACAGGCAACAGGCTCTCCCGAGACCCCCCAAGGAAGGCAACTCTACCAACCTCTTGATATAAGCCCTGTCCAACGCCTGATGGACTTCTGACCTCCAAAGCTGGGCGATAATACACCTGAGTTGTTCAAAGTGTGGGGCAAATTGTTACAGCGGCGGTAGGGAGCTCACACATCCTTGAAGAGAAATGGGGGACCCCATTTCTTATATGGCAGCCTGTACAAACATGAAACTGGGCACAGAGCCAGGAAACAAGAAGCCAGGCAGGGCAAGATCTATGACTTGGTGCCGGAATGTGGTTTCTCCGTGGACAGGTGAGAAATGAGCAGAACATGGAACTCCACGGGTGGTGGGGGCAGAGTGCTGGCCTCTGCCCACTGGGCTGAATTCATGCTTCTTGTATTATCTATGTTTATTTTTATCTGTTAGTGATGAGCCAAATATGTGTCAAATTCTAACTTGTCTCAGTTCCCATAGAACCTTCCGGAAGCTTTGTCTTCATCTACTGTCCAAAGTGTTCTACAGCAGACAGTGTGCTCAGGAGCCCCCTGGGACGGTGGGTAAGAAATCCACCAACGGAAAAAAGGAGGCTCAGAAAGAACGGTCGGGTCCTCTTGGTCCACTGCCATGGTCCTAGATTTTGAAATGTGTGTTAATAAGGAGTCACATAGCTCACGTTGCCTCCGTGCTCTTTGAAGAGGGTTTCTCTTCTGAAAGAAAAGTCAGTCTTTCAGAATCATCGCTGGCGATTGCCACGTGAGCCACCTTCTCGCGTGCCCCCCACCCACAGCCAGCGCGAGCCAAAGATATGAATGAGAACATCACGGGGCGCTTGGAACAAACACTTGGCATTAATATTTCGTGAGTAAGCGAACGCATGAAAAGCTTCTGAATGGTTTCCACAAACTCTTCCATCTCCTCTGAGCTTCCAGGTGTCTAAATTTATCTGTAAACGGGAGCCGGAAGGGCCCTGGCATTTTATCCTCCGTCATTGGTCAGGGGAAGCCACCTCCCACCCCCGGATGCGACAGACTCAACCCCCGGGTCCGGTCCGGTCGCTCAGGCTTCTGGCCAGGGCAGATTTTAGAACTTTAATGCTCCGCCCTGACCTCTGGTCCCTTGTGGTATCAAATTCTTGGTTTTGGATTCGTTCCCGGGTTTTTGTTTTTTTGTGGATTTTTTTTTTTCTTTTTCATCCCAGAATACTGTTAAGCCGCTCCCTGTCACTCGGGGCAGAGACACAGCTGGGACAAGGCCGAAGTTTGGGGACCAGTGACAGGAAACGAAAGGGGGGACTGACGTCATTGCAGGTCTCAGAGGCCCCCCGCCAAGAGCGCTCCGAAGTCTCCCCAGGGGGTGACTCCCGAGTGGGCAGGTGGTGGTGCCCCAGAGAAGGAAAGGGGAAGGAGGGGCGAGCTAAGGAGCTGACGCGTCTCAGGGGCTCTGCTCTGGAAGAGACTCTCTCGGTCCTCACTCACGGCTGTGTCCACACCAGCACCTGTGGGCTTCCTCTCCAGAGGGAGAGAAAGCGTGAGGGGACCGGGAAGGGACTGTCCTTCAGCTGTGCTGATGCACAGCGCAAACTGACCTTTCCCGGGAAATGCTCTCTCCCCTGCCCAGCGAGGAACATTCGCCCAGGGGTGATCGCCTCTGCCCGCTCCCCGCCTCCTCCTCCGTTCTCAGCCATTGGCATCCAGCGCAGACATCTGTGCCCTGACCCAGCTTCCTGACCCGCAGGAAGGTGCCCAGGTGAGTGGAGTCATCCATTCATTCCAGGGGTGACCTGAGAGCCTGCCAGGAACAAGGAGTCAAGAACCTCAGGCCCGGCGGGGCACGGAGGCTCCCGCCCCCTCAGAGCCACGTTACGGATCGAGGTATTTCCTCTTGGAGCTCCGTTTACTTTTTTGTTTTTTTTCCAAATTATTCCTGACTTTCACCTTTCCAGAACCCGACATTCTGGCCAAATGAGACCAGGCGACTGCAACAAAAGTAAGAAGGACAAAGACATCCGTAGTCACTCCACTTCCTGAGGCTCAGGCTTGTGCCTGGCACGCTTTTAGGCACTTTAAAAAATTTTTTTAATGTTTGTTTACTTCTGGGAGAGAGAGAGACAGAGCGTGAGTAGGGAAGGGCAGAGAGAGAGGGAGACACAGAATCTGAAGCAGCACAGAGCCTGACTCGGGGCTCGAACCCACGAACTGTGAGATCACGACCTGAGCCGAAATCGGGTGCTTAACCAACGGAGCCCCCCGCTCACCCAGCACCCCTAAGCACTTTTCATTCTCTCCCCAAGCTTGTGATTTCACAGATTGAGAAACGAAGTCACCGTGTGGCCAAGTCATCTTCCAGGGTGACCTGGGCTCTTTCCTCCATGGTGGGGTGCTTCATTTTCAAACTCCTTTCTTAAAGGAACAGCTGACTCTTACATTTCCATCAAGACGTAGGTTGAACGACGGTCACCAGGAGCCCTCCCGGCTGCCCCTGGGGTGACCGTGAGCTTCCCTCCTGGCCCTTCATGCAGCGAGGCTTCCCGGACGATCCTTACTGCCGCCCCCTTGCTCGGAGCACCACTAGCCGGCGTTCCGACTCAGTGAGGACGGGACCTCTGGGACACACGCAGGTGCGGTCCTCACCGCCCTCCCGGAGGCCTGCCGTGAGGGTTTGCTTTACATGGTAGTGAAGGCGGTGCAAGTGTGGGCAGCGTGGGCCTGGGATTTCCAGGCGTGACCCGGGGGGGGCTCAAGCAGGGGGGAGGGGCTGGGATGGCCCAGCTGACAGGTGGATCGGGCATTCCCCGGTTCAGTGGGAGTGCTCAAAAAATAGTCCTTTCTCTCTCTGTCTGAAGAAATGAGAGGCTCTGTTGTAAGGAGCCGACTGGACAGATACCTCCTTTGCTCCTTAAACAACCCCCCAAACTAAATTAAAATAAATAAATATGTTCCTTGGAGGAACCAGAAGAGGTAAGGAAAGCTCAGCTCCTCTGAGCTGCAAGTTAGCATCCAGCTAATCTTAAGATGGTAGAGAAGCATCTCCCAACAGCTGCTGTTGATGGGCATTAATAGATGTTGAGCAAAAAGGGGACCTGAGGTCAGGAAAGCATGAAGAATTCTGCCTGAAACAATATTCCACAGACGTCCTCACTGCAGGACTTCTCAGAGCCTTTTAAAAAAATGTTATTTATTTTTGAGAGAGACAGGGACAAAATGCAAGCAGGGGAGAGGCAGAGAGAGAGGGCGATAGACCTGAAGCGGGATTTGCACTGACAACAGACAGCCCAATGTGGGGCTCGAACTCATGAGCCGTGAGATCATGATCTGAGCTAAAGTCAATGCTTAACCAACTGAGCCGCCCAGGCACCCCAGGACTTGTCAGAGCCTTGAACAGACTAATATTAGCCTTGTGAGGGTTCAAGATGGGGTGTCAGATGTAGCACCACCAAAAACCATTTATTTGATGAGGCAGTGTTTTGGGTTTTTTTTCGTTTGTTTGTTTGTTTTGTTTTTTTTAAGGAGCATCTCAAAGCACTGGGGTTCCCAGTACCGGGAGCTCCTCCTTCTGCTGCTAGCTTTTTACTGAATCATGCACACACCTCTTAGGCTGCAAGGGGTCCTGTGTCCACAGAAATCTATCTTATGGGTGGTTTACTGGAGGAAGGGTAGAGGTGGAGAAATATTTAGCAAATGCAGAATCAAGGCATTTTGCTGAGCACTTTTGATGCTAAAGTCAGATAATTGAAATCACACTAAAGTTCAAAAGCCTCATTTGTGTACATGAGTCTAGTGCCAATTTATCTATTACTACACTTGAATAATACAGAATTTTATTCAGAACTAATAGTGTGGGTATAATTATATGTTTTTCACACATGTGGAATTAATGGCACTAAATATAAAATAAGTAATCTGGAAAATTAGCCTTCAGGAGTTTTATCTCATATTCAACACAAAAACATTAATGCATTTGAACATTTTTCTCCCGTAAGGAGGACAAGTAATTTTTAAGAAACACCTAAATGAAGACAAATGTCCCCACCAGAACTTTTTCTACAGGAAAATCGTTGGAGGTGCTGTCTCATAATGACATCAAATAAAAGCTTGGGCATTTTAGTCCAGTGAGCACAGCAAGTAATCAAAAAGTAATTTTTTTCGTTTCATTGGGTAGAGTCAACACGCATTAAGTGAGCACTTACTGTGTGCAAAGCATTGTCCCAAATGACTAGGGAAGGTGTGCCAATTGGATACAGAGCTTAACTCATGGCTGTGGGGGTTGGACGTTTTCATTGGACAATTTCTGTTGTAAATGACATCAAGTTTTTTTTTTTTTTTTTTTACTTACTTAACTGAGAAGTTCAAGGGCAGAACTAGCCTCAGGCGTGGCTGAATCCAGGCGTGGACCGTTGTACGCAGGGCGGGAATTCCTGCTGTGGCTTCTCGGCTGGTTCTCCTGCCTTGCCGGTGGCAACATAACAGAACGGGACTTGCCTCCTCCTTCCAGTTTCTTTTTTAATTTTTTAAATATGTATTTATTTTTGCGAGATAGAGAGAGGCAGAGCACAAGACGGCGGGGGGGCAGAGAGACAGGGAGATAAAGAGTCCGAAGCAGGCTCCAGGCTCTGAGCTAGCAGTCAGCATAGGGCCCGATGCGGGACTCGAACCCACAAACTGTGAGATCATGGCCTGAGCTGAAGTCTGATGCTTCACCGACTGAGCTGCCCAGGGGCTCCGCCTCCTTCCAGTTTCAAGTGAAGACCCCAACCTCCTCTTCTGGTAGCCTCTGCAATAATTCCGAGACTCCCTCTGATTGGACCAGCCCCTGTCACACGCCCAACCCTGAGCCAGGCTCGGAGACCAGGGAACTGAATGCTGATAGGCTTAGGCCGTGCGGAGCTCCACCCTGGGCACTTGAAATTTAAAGGGGAGTCTTCGCCTGAGGACTCTTACTGGGTGAAGGGGACTCCCGCCGGGCAGGCCTGGGTACATCCAACTGCATATCCAGGCTGACCTGGAAATGAGCAATTGCTGTGAAAAGAGAAGGAAAGGTACAGGGCAGGGGAAGGTCATGCTGGAGGAGTTGGAGGACCGAATGCGGCATCTGATGTCCATGTGGGGTTGGTGGCCTGAGAGGGTGAGGTTGGACCCTCCCACAGCAGGGACTGTGCCAGAACAATCACAGAAGCAAGCATGACGCCACAGGGGTGAGGATCTGAGGGTTTCAGTGTGCTGGAGCTCAGAAAGCCTGGAGAGATGGAGGAGGGGCAACGTGGAAAAGGCAGCTGAGGGTTTGATCAGAAAAGGTCTTAAATGCCTCTCAAGGAGGCTCTTTTGCAGGCATCTTTGAGGATGCTGAGAAACAAACATAAAAGTGCTGAGTGTAACTTCCCAAACTGCCTTCAGTCCCACTGCTCTCATTAGCGTCGGGTTTTCATGATTAAGCATGTTACTTTGAATGCAACTTTTAAAAAATCCCCTAAACTTCTTCCTATTAAAGAATAATGTTAATTGGTGAGTGTACATAAAAGAGGGTTATATGGCCCATTGAGTTTATATAGATTGAAATGCTAAGTAGGCCTGAGTAGGAGCCTCGGTGGGGAGGGGAGGGTTAGCACTCATCAGCTTTATGTCCTTTCCCTGTTTACAACCTGCCCCTCACAGCGCTCGGGAACAAGATGAACAGAACGGTCCTCACAGCTTCCTAAAGAAAGAAAGAAGAAATAGCCCTGAACTCCACGACCCGTTTCATTGCTGAAGAATCTGTTTTGTTTGCCAAACTTTATTTCCTTCTCCAAATGTGGGACCAGGAAGGAAATGATGGCGGCCAGGGGCGCCTGGGGGGCTCAGTCGGTGAAGAAAGTCCGACTTCGGCTCAGGTCATGATCTCACGTTCGTGGGTTCAAGCCCCGCGCCGGGCTCGGTGCTGACAGCTCAGAGCCTGGAGCTGCTTCAGATTCCATTGTGTCCCTCTCTCTCTCTGACCCTCCCCTGCTCACACTCGTTTTCTGTCTCTCAAAATAAAATAAAATGATAGCATCCCTTTCTCTCCGGGCCTCCTTTTAGAGCCACCGAGGACAGAAGTTTCAGGTCCCAACTCCCGTGACACCATTCATCTGCTCATTGACGCATTCATTCGTCAAACATCATGAACGTCTGCAGGGTCACAGGCTCCCTGGACGGGTTCATGAGCAAACAGACAGAGGCTCTGCTGTCCCGGGGCTGACACCCACGAAGGCAGCAGACAGTCCCAGATAAGCGAATACATTGTCAGGTAGGAAGGGGGAGAGCAGAGACACGGGGTGGCCCGTGGGAGGCGCTGACGTTTCCGACGGGCTTAGCAAGGAGGACTGCACAGAGGCCGCGATGAAGCAAGGGGGGTGTTAGGGATCTCCAGAGAGACGGGACCAGTCAGGAAGTGTGTAAGCACGCACGCACACACACGCACACACACGCACACACACACACACACACACACACACACAGCGGGTTGTAAGGATTTGGCTCGCTTGATAACGGAGGCCGACAAATCCCGACAGCGGCAGCTGGCAAGCTGGAGTTCCAGGCCAGCCCGTGACTAGTCTCATCACTGTCTGCAGCCCTGAGAGTCAAGTGTAAGTTCCAGTCCAGAAACACGCTGGAGACCCAGAAGGAGTTGATGTTTCAGTGTCAAGACTGAAGCCAGGAAAAAAAATCCAATGTTAAGCTCCAAGGCAGTCAGGGAGGGGGATGCCCTCTTAGTCTTTTGTTCTCTTCAGGCCTTCAACTGATTGGATGAGGCCCACCCATGTTGGGGAGGGCAACCTGCCTTACTTGGTCTAGGATTCAAATATCAATCTCATCACACTCAAGGGCACACTCAGAATAATGTTTGACTAAATATCTGGGCACCCTGTGGCCCAGCCAACTTGGCACATAAAGTTAACCTTCACGGCAGGGTGAGTCATGTACATATCAGGGAAAGAGCACTGCAGGCCAAGAGAATAGCATATGCAAAGGCCCTGAGGTGCCTTTGTTTGGTGTGCTGGAGGCCCAGCAGGGAGGCTAGTGGTCGGGGGCACATCAGGTTAAGGTTGTGGGCGGTGAGATCCTAGAGGTAGCAGGGGAGGTGCCGGTCAGAACTGGGGGGCGGTCCTTGTGCAGGATTTTAGGCTTTAGGGGGACTTGACTCCTTCCTCCTATAAGCCCTCCCTGCCCTATTCTTTCCTCTTCCTTGGTGTTCCCAATTCAGGGAAGCATTAATTTCCTAGGACTCCACTTCCTCGCCGGATGTGACCCTCAGGAGAGTCAGGCTGAGGCTCCTCTGTCACTGTGTCCCCCGCACCTCTAGGACAGAGTATGAGTTTCACACACATTCGCTGGGAAACACATCGAGCCTGTCTTTTGACAGGGGATATAAAATGTGAATGAAAACAAAGCGTGGATTTCCTGGGTTTCAAGAGTTCTGCAGTTGAATCCAATCCCCAGTCAACGAAATTCAACAAACATTTGTTGCTTACCTTCATTATGCAGGGCATTGTGTTGGGTGCTGGGGCTTTAGGAATGAAGAGTAAAAAAAGCAAATACAGACACAAAATGAACAAACTGGGACCCGCCAGCACCCTCCCTGGCTTGACTCTTCCCTCAGAGGCACGTGGTGCGGAATCACGCGTGATCGCCGCGTAGGGGACCGTGCAAGCTCAGGCCCGCGGAGGCACTGACCTGAACTCACCCCAAAATGAAGAGCGTGGACTGAAACTCTGGTTATTCAGACTCTAGAGCTCATCAACGCTTCTCTGCGGTCATGGGGTGACCGTCCCCGTCCCCCGCCGTGGTCATGGGGTGACCTCCCCCATCCCCCACCGCGGTCAGGGGGTGACTGTCCCCGTCCCCCGCCGTGGTCAGGGGGTGACCATCCCTGTCCTCCACCACAGTCAGGGAACTGGTCTTGGAGTCGGGGTGAGGTCTGGGCCGTGGGTAATGTTCACACAGCCTATCATACAATACAGTACAAGTCAGAGCGTCCCCAAAGCTCAGCCAGGGTCTGCTGGGGTCATTCGGAGGGACTGCACCCACCGCATCTGGAAACAGCTTCTTCCCAACAGGATGCGGGGGCTGGGCGCAGAAATGGTGGAAGCGTGGGGCCCCCGGGGCGGCGCGTGCAGCCTGGCTCCCTGACCCCGGCCCCCCTCTCTCCGCCCCGCCGCCTGCTTAGGATTCGGTGGCTTCCCCCTGCGTCCCGGTTGAGCCCACCTGCTGGTGACCACCCTCTTCCCGCCTGAGCCAACACGGCCTCTCCTCAGTTCCAGCTGGTTTGTAACCTCTCTCGTTTCAGTAATGGACGGAAATAGCTTCATTATTTCTGCAGAAATGAGAGATAAGCATGCGAAAGTGTAAACAGTATAAAAAAGCCTAGAAAAGAGATGGAAACCTCTTGGCTGTGGTGTGAGCGAGTGAGGCGAGGGGACTGGCCCTGGGCCGGGCACCGGGTCACACCGTGGGGACGACTCTGCGCTGCTTCTCTTCCGGGGAGTCCTCTTTCCTTTCCGGGGCAGCCACACAGGCGGCCGCGAGTCCGCAGCCTAACAGGATGTCCCAGCCTGCAGCTCCCCAGGGTCCCCACAGCCCGGGTCCCCCAGACGCTCAGCCCAGGGCTGGGGTCCAGCGGCCCCAGGGAATCTCGCTCCGACTTCACAGGGGACACGTCCTCTCCTGTCCCGGTGACCACGCCGTGCGGGTGGAGACAGAGACCGTTCTCCCCCCCACCGCGTGCAACGGGAGAGGGGTTCCTCGGAGGTGATTTCTTTTCCCGTTTTCCACAAGGCAGCCCGGTGAGTTGTGTGAGTGAAACACAGCTTCCCGCATGCGATGGATCTGTTTTGTAAGACGGCCTTACACGTGGTGGGATTATTTTTCTAATTACACTGTGCCTCCGATGTATAAGGTGTGATTCATATATAATCACCGTTTTAATGTTTTATTCCTTCCACGGGAAAAAAAGTGATGGGAATAAAATATCCATACTCTTCTTAAAATAGACAGTTCATCTGACATGTAATTTACAAGAGGGACGAGATATCAATTAAAAGAAGATGATACGACATTTTGCTCTTTTTTTCTCTCATTTTACATTGAGAGGGAGTATTAGGGATGTTTGAACCTTATCTTTCTTTATTAAGTTACTGAAAACTGTCTTAATACCAGCGTAGGTCAAAACAAATGGAAAGCCAAGAGAGAAATGATCTTCAAAATACCTTTATTTCTCTTATCAAAAGCAGTGTATTACCTCATGATAAGGATTCTTACCTTAGTGAGTCTTGTCGGTCTGTTTTGGTTTTGAATGACAGTAATTTCTTAAAACATGGCGTGTTAGGTGGTTGGTCATTGTATAAAGGGCCCTGAAAGGCTTAAACCATAAGGACCCAGGGATGCAAAGCAGTTTGGATGGCGTGAGTTTGGGGCTTGGAAATAACACTGCGTTTTGGAGGTCATTCCATCAAAGCATTCCCTGGACCAACACTCCCCCAACTTGATTTAGCTGCGGCGTCTACAAGTTCCGTTAGTCTTCATTTGCAGGAACAACTGGTGCAAAATGAAAGTTGTAGCCTATATATATCAGGAGCAGACAGGAACTTTTTATCTCTGGAATTTGTTTGGTTTAAATGTTCGTTTTGGTGATACGTTTTCCCTGGTGTCTAAATCGGTTTCTGCTACAGTGGGGACCTGATACATGTTTCACCAATCAATGAAGGAGCAGATGAGCAATGAGATCAATGAGTGAAAAAAATGAGTGGCTGGATGGGTAGCTAGATGGCTAGATGGATGAGTAGGTGGGTTGATGCCTTCTTGGGTGGATGCACAGCTGGTCTGGTGCGAGATGGAGAGGCAGGCTCGCAAGCCCAAGGAGGGAATGAGTAATTTTGCAGGAGGGCTTCTCCAGGTCATGAATGACTGAGCTCAGAAGTATCTGGATTTGACCATGAAAGTAGTAGGCAGAAATAATTCTGGATTCGGAATCTTTCTTAATCTACTGCCTCGCCCCTGCACCCCAATCCCCTCCTAAGGTCCCCATCTCTGTGTTTCAGTAACAGCCCAGAGGACTGACCTCTGTCCCTGCTTCTGTTTGGTTGAATTGTAACTCTCTGTTGGTGTGACTTCTGTCTCAAGCTCTGAGCACCTGGAGGGCAGGGCTCTCCCTGCCTTGATCAGTTGGTATTCCCAGTGCCTTGTCCAGTGCCTGATATACCGTTGTTGTTCAAGAGACAGTCACTGGAAACCCTCACCTGGAGCCACACATTGGAGGGGCTCAGTCCCGATTTTGTCATTCACGAGTTCTCTAACACTGGGCAAGATTCTGGGTTTCTGTGACCCCCTAGAGCCTCATCTATTCAAAACCTTCTGTGCCCAACAGCCAAGGAGCTTGGTAAATATTAGCAAATGGTTTAAATAAACGTCATGTGTTCGTGTGACCATGGACCATGGTCTGGGGACACAGGTCCCTCAAGTCTTGTCTGAATTTTGCATTTTTGGAAGCAACCTTGTGATTCCTTCTGTGCTCCTCCTCATTCCGCAGACTCAGCACAAGCACATTTAGAGTCCAAATGAGCCCACGGCGGTGACCTGGACAAAAGGAGCAATGCTTTCTCAGAGCACCACTGCCCGATGACCTGCAAATCACCACCTGCACCCTGACCAACTGACAGCTTGCTTTCTAGCTCACGACGAATGGGGAGTCCCAGTGGCAGCATGTTTAGGATGGCCAGGGTGCACATCCCGATGTCGCCCCTTACTGATTCCAGAGCCCTAAACCTCAGTTTCCCACCTGTCCAGTGGGGTTAATAAAACTCTCCACTTTCCATGGATGTTTCCCGGATTAAATGAGCTAGCGCTTGCCTGTCTCCCATTGGGTGCTCAACACAAGTCAGCAGTGATGATGGTGATGATGATGATACCTAACATTTATGCAGCACTTTGGGACTCACCTGTGAGTGGGCGCAGAGGAGATAAAACATCATCGAAGATCAACAGAATAAGGCTCTAACTTTCACGTATCCAAGTTTGTCTGCTCTCCTAGAAGCACTCAGAAATAGCTAGCCATGCTGATGAGTCTTTTGAAGAGCCTTGGGCTCATAGTAGGTGTTCAATAAATGTCATTATCGATGAAAAAATATGCTAGTAGCGAGACATGTAGGGTGAACCATGGACAGTACAGGGTCCTTGCCATTCAGGAGCTCCCTCTCCGAGGGGCTGAAGCCACGCTGTGTAAGGATAATGCATGACTGAGAGCAGGGAGTGTCTTAAGAGAGAAATCCAGAATCCAAAAGAGGATGGTGACCCAGAGTGGGGGAGGGTGACTTCCAGGTCAAAGAATCAGAGGCGGCTTCCTGCACCATTTGACGTCACACTCAGGCCTGGAAAGGAGGTGCGGTCACACAGGGTGACTCCGGAGGGAAGGGGCTCTGCGGGCAGGGAGGGGAGTGTGATCAAACTCGGTTACAAGGACGTCCACACCGGGTGCAGAGGTCGGCTTCTGCAGGAGAATGGCACGGCGAGGAGGAAATGCCCTTTTGGAAGGCATCACATTCTTGTAAGTCACACAGCGATGGGCACTGCCTTTGTGACAAATGTGACAGGGCATCCGCATACCTGGTATATGAAGAGCCTGCCAAAATCAAGATGGAACATGGAACACCTCTGCCAAAAAGGTCAAAACCGTGGGGATGCAGTCCGTAATCGGGGCCGGCTCCACGGGGGTGAGACCCGGGTGGGCACACAGGGCTCGGGGTCTGGAAGCACCCTGGGCTTGGCTTCCTGCCTCGCTGTCCCCAGCGTGAAGTTCAGGAGGAGTTTTGAACGAGCCGGAATCCACACTTCCATTTCGCACCAAGCCCTGAACACTCGTGGCCGGTTCTGTCTTTGGTGAAGAAATACACAGAGACAACACGTATGTATCGAAAACTCCACGACATTGTTAATCAAGGGGATAAAAATTGAATTATGAAGACACCCCAATTTATGTTTATCAAATTGGCTGAATGAAAACAGTGCAGGCACAGGGATGGCGAGGTGGGCATTCTGGACATTCGTGGTGGGCTTCTGAATTGGCTGGGTGGGCTTATCCGAGCACCCCCACCCCTGGCCTTGGTTGAAAGCTCAGCATTCCCCACACCTCCGGGTGGCACCTTCCAAAACCATGTCCTCATGGGCTCTGACCAACAGGAAGCCCTTGACGTTCTGCCCACGTCCTCATGCTTGTGGACACGCCTTTCCTCCTGAGGACTCCACTCTTGCGATGGGGGGGACAGCCCTGCCTCTGCCCCACCTGCCCCGGGGGAGGACAAGCATCTTGGACTCCGACATACTAAGGGGGTGAGTCCGGGGCCAGGAGAGCCTTCCCAAAAAGCACGCTGGCCACTTACAGTAAGAGACTCTCCCTGCCTACTTTGAGGTGTGAGGTTTTGCTCCAATGTATTATATTAGGTTCCCTTCACGTTGCAAGTGACAGAAAATGGACTCAGAATGGTTTAAGGAGAAAACAGTGAAAATTCATGGGCCATAGGAAACCCTTCCCAGATGATAAGCAGACATCAGATCTGTACACACCTGCACGCACATATGCGCAAGCACATGTGCACACACATGTCTGCAGATATGCACACACAATACATGCAGAGGTGTGACACACACATATACACACACGTACACGTGCATACACATGTGGACCTGCCTATGCACATGTGAATGGTCATTGCCGGGGTTTTACGATAGCATAAAACAGAACAGACTAAATGTTGATCCACAAGGGATATTTCAGACTAATTGCTGAATATCTATATAATCAAATATCATACAATGATTAAGCATCACATTTTCAGAGGATAATGAAAGCTACTAAGAATGATGAGGGCTAGCATTCTAACGTTTATTGCACACCCTCTATGTCCCAGGCACCGTTCTAAAATAACTCCTTCAATTTAGGACTTTTTAAGGATATTTAAGGATGTGACAAGATGCTCACAATCTATTGCTCAGGGGAAAAAATAGAATGCAGAATTGTTGT
Source organism: Suricata suricatta (assembly GCF_006229205.1). Lineage (NCBI taxonomy): Eukaryota > Metazoa > Chordata > Mammalia > Carnivora > Herpestidae > Suricata > Suricata suricatta. The sequence continues at coordinate 6,754,125 of NC_043708.1, read as the reverse complement.
TACATAGAGATTTCAGATTTGTCACACGAGGTTACTGCATCTATCTTATACTATATTATGTTTACTATAAAAATAAGCCAACATATTTATTACATCTGGGGGATTATACCTGGGTGCTTAGACTGCAGGATATTTTAAGTTTTTCCTTACTCTTTTATATTTTATCAATAGTCTCCCATGAACATACAATATAATACGTTTACGATTACTAGAACACTAAACATTGTTTAGAGGGATGTGGGGGAAAGTTGGTTGGTTTGATCTGAGAGATAGCATACAAGGAAATGAGAAATAATATTAAATACATGATTTGGGCCAAATAATGGAGAGTCCCAAAAGTCAGGCTGAGAAGATCGTATGATTAGAAAAGGAACGGGGAGCCACTGAATGTTTGTGAGAGAGGTAGTGGCAAATTCAGAGGTGGGTGTCATTGAGTGACACCATTAAGAACCCATTCAAATTGCAGATAAAGGCAAGGAGCCTGACAAGGAAATGAAGACTTTGAGCAAAGGGAGTGAGAGTAGAGGGTCAGCAGCTCCAAGGGTCATAAGAGGCGGAATCTGTGGGATGTGGCAGCCAGAGCTGCTTGGAAGGGGGGAAATGAGGGAGCAGGAGCCCTTGGGGCACCTGGGTGGCTCAGTCAGCTCAGGTCATGATCTCATTGTTCTTGAGTTCGAGCCCCGCATTGAACTCTGTGCTGACAGCTCAGAGCCTGGAGCCTGCTTCAGATTCTGTGTCTCCCTCTCTCTCTGCCCCTCCCCTGCTTGCACTCCCTCTCTCTCTCTCAAAAATAAATAAACATTAAAAGGAGAGAGAGGAGGGCATGTGGGTAGCTCAGTCAGTTAAGCGTCCAACTTCGGCTCAGGTCATGATCTCACGGTTCGTGGATTCAAGCCCCACGTCAGGCTCTAGGCTGACAGCTCAGAGCCTGGAGCCTGCTTTGGATTCTGTGTCTCCCTCTCTCTCTACTCCTCCCCTGCTCATGATCTGTCTCTCAAAACTAAATAAACGTTAAAAAAATTATAAAAGAAATAAAGAGAAAGAGAGAGCGCGAGCGAGCAGGAGCCCGGGGTGCCCTCCGAGGCTCACAGAAATGCAGGGTGGGCAGGTGTGCAGGTGGAGAAGGCCAGGTCGGGGGAGGCATCACCTGAGGCCTGATGGGGTCCTGTTGCCTCTCTGGATCTTATTACTTTCCTCCTCCTTTCTTGTGAGGAAGAGAAGAACCACTGAGAGCCTGTTCTGACTCACTAGATTTTAAGTTCTGGTTTGGTTTCCGTGGCCGTCCCCTACAGATTCTCCAAAAAAAAAAAATCTTCATTAATGTCAAACCACAAAATCTGTCATGAGCTCTCAGAGGGTCCGGGCCGTTCAAGATGCCACCCGAGCCTTGGAGCCGTGTGTTCATCCCGCTGAACGTGTGACTTATGTCATCGGGATTTGGGGCTGGCACATTTGGAAAAGATCTGAAACAGTGCTTTCTTTTCAGATGAATGGGTTTGCAAATCACAAAGCAAATTTCACTCGATTATATAAATGGAGAAAATGCTTCATCTTTAAAGGTGGAGAATCAATCAGTCGGGCTTTATGAGGAAAGTCATCATCACTCTGTCCTTAACGGGTGGCCTTGGGTGGAAGTCTAGGCATCCCGGGACTCACCCGGTGACCTCTAGAATGGGTGCACAGTGGTGCCTCGCCTCGTAATTGTAAGGAGGATTAAAGGACTCCAGACTACTTGCACAAAGCAAGCAGCCAATAAATAAATGCTAGTTCTCGCTGTATCTGTTGTCATGACCGTTGTCATTGCTCCCAGACTGGCCCCGTGTTCCCTCCATCTACAAAGACTTCTCTGAACCCTCTAATTCACAGACATGTTTGCTCAGGGTGCGCTGCTAGCGCACTTCATAAATGCCCCTTATTTGGATGTGTCGCCGGGTCGTAATCAATTTTTAATTAATGGGCTTGGCGTCCGCATCAGACGATAAAAGACAGAGCACAGCCCTTGTGCCCTGAGTGGGGACTCCGGCTCTCACCCTGGCCCTCGCACCACGTAAGGGCACATCGTTTACCCCCTCCGAACGCCCGTGCCCTCAAAGCGTGCCCACACGTGTCCCCCTCAAACAGCAGCATCGAGAAAATTGAAGAGAGTGGGGCTTTCTCAGAGCCTGGCATGCTGCCCGACACAAAGAAAGTGTTCACTAAATGTTTATTGAATTTTAAAATAATTATGATGGATGGCCACTCAAGTCACCCTTTTGCATGCTGTCTGGGAGAAGCACTAAACTTGCACACTTTGTGGCACCAAAGATTCAGACAACGT
>NC_043708.1:6734308-6746808 GCF_006229205.1 Suricata suricatta | reverse complement strand
GGCGGGCGGGGACCAGAGGTCGGCCAGATTACAGGCGTGGGGGGCTTGCACCGGGTGGGGGGGTCTCCCCTGATTTATTTTACGTCTTTAGTTGATGCTAAAGAGGGAGGCCTTTCTTTCTCTCCCAGTCTGTGCATCCTGCCGGCTCTTTGATCTCCTAAACGCCTCTCAAGTCTTTCGTTTCTCACCATCGCCATTGCCGCGGTGTCTTCACCATCGTTTGCTCTAGAATATTCCACAGCCCCCTCCCGGTCGGCCTGCGTCTGGCCCGGCACCACCCCTGCCTAACAGCTCCAGAGCCCTGTCTCACTCCACCTCGTCGGGCCACTTGGTCCCTGTCGGTGTCTCTCTGGACTCCAGTCCCTGGGTCTCCAGCACCGAGCCCGAGGCAGGACGGGGCCTGGGCTCTCGCCAGGCATCAGTGCGGGCCAACGACCGAACCAGTGTGAGGGGCATCGGAATTGTTGTTACGATTTTTTTTTCATGGTTATTTATTTTTGAGAGACAGGGAGAGACAGAGTGTGAGCGAGGGAGGGGCAGAGAGAGAGGGAGACACAGAATCTGAAGCAGCTCCAGGCTCCGAGCTGTCAGCACAGAGCCCGATGCGGGGCTCAAACTCGTGAACTGTGAGATCCTGAGCCGGAGGTGGACCCTCATCCCACTGAGCCGCCCAGGCGCCCCCATCGCAATATTCTTACACACTCCTCCTGCTCCCCCTGCCGTGATGGTGGAGGGTGTGTGCCCCTCCCCACAAAAGCCGAATCACAAATTCAGAACATTTTCTTTGCTTAGATGAAGCGTGTTTTGATGGCAGCTACGGAAAGAAGAGGGTCAGTTTTCTGAAGGATTTGATCATTGCAGTGTGTGTGTCCATTCTGCAGGGGCACTGCAGAAATGTGATGGTGAATCACGCTGACCCTTTAGGAGCAGGGGGCCGGGCCTGGTGAACAGAAGTCTGAGTTTACCTCTGGGAGGCCCCCAGGCTGAGTTCTGGTCCTCCCGGGGAGACTTCTCTGACCCTCAGTCTCTTTTTCTGTGAAATGGGGTGAATAACACTGAACTCCCAAGGTTGTCAGGAGGCTGGAAGGAGATTAGAAGTGCTTCCTTACACTGTTGTCATGGCCAGATTGGCTTCGTATCATCCAATGAGATCAAGGGTTTTGCAAGCCATGAAGCATTATGCAGGACTGTTCGACTCCTCTGTGTCCTGGAAATCCAATAGGACCTCCCTCCCGAGTCCTCCTAATGTGGAGGAAGGACAGGAGAAGGGAAAACACAGCCGCCTTTGAGCTCCTCTTCTGCCTTTGGTCCTTTGTGTTGTCGCGTTTCTCCTGCTGACAGCACAGGTCTTGTGATCCCATTTTACAGCCGAGTAAGTGAAGCCCAGAGAGGTTAAGTGAGTCCCCCAGGGCCGCCCAGCCGGTAAGAAAGGCTGAGATGTGACTCCTGGGTCACATCTGACTCCAACCCCTCTGCCTGTCAGGTGCCCGGTTGAGGATGCCACTCAGGTGGCAGGGAAGCGCCCCCAGGAAACACGGCACGGTGACACCGTGCGGGCAGGAAGCTGGACCTCAGCTCTCTGCCTTCTTTGTCCTCCTCCGCCTTGGCGGGTTTCTCCAGGTCTCCCGCCTCCGTCCCTTGCCTCACCCCCTCCCACCCCTGGAGTCCCTTTTTGTCCCTCGTTCCCTCTTTATCTGTCTCTCCATCTCTCTCCCTCGATTTCTAATTTCCAAGCCTGCGGGCTATTACAGAAAACATAATGACAGTTATACTGGTCTATAGCAATATTACTGTCTAGCTTATTGCTTTGTAAAGTACTTTGGGGGCCTTGAAAATGAAAGGTGTTATGTAAAATGAAAATCGATTCTAATTCTAAATAAACATCATTGCTTCGAGTTTCCCTTGGATAGCATTGTTTCACGCTCAAGAAAGACAGTGGATCAGAATTGCCTCTGAACGTTGAAGAGGTGTGCTTGGGCGTCCTGGCGTCTTGGGGCCTGTGGCCACAGGGCGAGATCGGAGTTGTAGCTCAGCAGAGCCTTCCAATTACGTTTAATTGCACCTGGAAAAATGTGTCTTTGTTCATTACTTAGGAAAGGAAATTATTTTCTTTTCCGTCCGCAGAAAAGACGGATACCGCTTTTAGCTGATGTTCAAGTGATCAGTGATTGAGTGCCATTTATTTCCCTGATGTGTGTCTCTATCCGCAGCACCCCCAGAAACGGGGAGGGAGAACTTTTCTCACAGAAAATCCAGCTCCGCTTGCGGGAGCGTTTTCCTCGTTGGCTGGCAGAGTAATTTATAAGGACACGCACGCCACAAAAATGGAAGTTGGAATCGGTTCTGTGGAGAAGGCTCATCATCCCAAATCAGAAATGTCATAAGAGTTAAAATGCCATAAGAGTGTGTTCCCCAGAAAAGAAATAATTTTCTTTTCATTGAGAACACTGGAGGACATAATATACTTCTTGAAATTCAAATTTTCATAGCAAATGCAATTTATCCCTCCTTGGATCGTTCATCTTCCTTTAAGAAAAGGTAACTGGGTATCACATCCAGTTTGTATTTTGCTGCAAAATTATCTTCCAAGCGCTCGTGTCCTTAAAAACACACATGCCATGTGGGGAAAAGGACCAGAAACGTCCAGCCTCCGGAAGTAACCTTGTGTTGCTTTGCGTTTGCTGTGATAACTCAGTCAGGAGGCCATTTGCATCCCCAGAAAGACCCAGGGTGCCCGTGGGACTCATGGCCTCCGTTTCTTTCTTTCTCTCTTTTTCTTCTTTCCCCTCTGTCATTTTTATGCCCAGTTAAGTAATCTGAAGCATGTGCTGGTAGGAAGTGCATCTTCCTCATAAACAAATCTAAATCTTATTCTCCCTCCCTCCCAGGGCTCCCGGTGCCTACCCCCATCAGTCTGGGTGACAGGAGTCCTGGAGACGAACAGATGGTCCCAGAGAGGAAGAGGGACATGGTTTGGTGTAGACACAGCCCTGGCTTTGACAGCGGGAGGGACGGGAGAAACCTTGGGGACAAATGCTTTTCACACACGAGTCAGGCAAGCGATAATGGTCCAGAGACTCTGTGTTCTCCTTCCTTGTCTTCTAAACGGGACACGTAACCCGTCCCGCAAGCGCCATGTAGGGACGGAGAAAGTACATAGGAAGAGCCTGTCACATGCAGAGTCAGTAGGGATGACCTGGGCAGAAGAGGAGCCCGGCAGTGTGTCCTGTGACTGCTCACAGTCCCAGGGGGCACACACGATGCCTAATTGTCCTCTGTATGTTTGCCTCCTCCCGTGCCAGGTTTTCGCCCATGTTGTATCCCGCACAGACACCTTGCCTCTCTTTCCTTCTTTGTAACAGAATCTCAGGTTTTAGCCAGACACTCCTTGAGTTCACAACAACACTGCGTAGTCTTTCTTGCAGTACGTCTGGCCATTGATGTGTGAGGAGACACGAAGGAAAGCTATTCAGAAGATGCTGACTCGACTCAGAGGGTCTCTGCTTTTCTTCTCGGCTGACCTGGGAGTCTGCTGTGATGGCTGGAGTCCCAGCAACCATTTGTGGACCGTGAGGTGACATTATGTGCAAGAAGGCAGTATGGAGACACAGAAGTTTGCATGCCCGATGATTTCATGGTTTGCCTACAGCTGGACTTCTCTTACGTGAAAGAACATAAGTCACTGTCCTCAGTAGCTGAATATGATTCTAATGAGCATTTAGTTCATATGCAAATTCTACGCACCCTCCAAAACTTGTATGAAGTCCTTTCTTCTCTCTGGGCCCTCCCAAGTGCCTCCAGACCCCCTGTCCCTTGGCATCTTGCATCACTGACTTCTTACTCTTCCCCCAAATGCAGCCTATTACTTTCTTCATGCCCCACCCTGTGGGTTTCCTCTTCTTGGACCCTCAATAAAATTTTAAAGTCTCTGAGAACAGAGACCCTCTCTTAAAATTCATTTGATCACCACGTAGCACCTTGGAATGTTGAGAGCCGAGTAATTCTCCACTGCCAGAGAATGTTTTTTGAGCACTTAACTCTCTGCTCATACACTCATGTTGTCTGTCACTGCACGCTGACCTTGCTGGAGAAGCCAGGACTTGGAGAAGCTCACCATTTGGCCAAAGCCACACATATGCTAAGCGGCAAAACGGAATCCTGCGCCAGGCTTGTCTAAGCCCGATACACACTCCGTGAATGCTTATTTATGTACAGACCTACTTTTTAAAAAAAGTCATATTGTATTTTTACCGGTTATAATTGTGACATGCTTAGTGCAGAAATTCTGAAAAAGTATCCCACAGTGTACACAGAACACCTTAGAATTACCCATGGTATCCCACCATCCAAAGTTGATCACTGTTAACACAATACTTTTCCTCTTCCAGTCTGCATGACCTGTGAATGACCGTAGCAAATATTCCTTCAAAAGCACAAAATGCTGCCGATGCATTCTATGTAATAAGACATGCTTTATAGCAATTATTTCATGTAATGCTCACAATAATACCTTGAGACAGATTCTGTGATTCTTCTCGTTCTCCAGGGGGGTGAAGACCCGGGGAGGTTCACAATACGGCGTAGGTAAGAGGGCCAGGAATTGAATGCAGGCACTTGACTTCAGGACCCGCACTCTGAGGACTAGACAGCATCAATTCCCCAGTGCTGCGTTGTTGGGTTTCTTAAGATCGGCCTGGTAGTCTGTCCTAAGTATGCGCCGTAATTTCCCGGCCGTTCCTTATTGTCAGACATCTGAGCTGTTTCCGTTTTGTCACTGTTATTAACACTGCTGGGAAGACTGCTTCGGTGTGTATGTATCGCTGTCCTCATGATGGGTCATTTCCTTGGGAAAGAGTCCGAGGAGTAGAGCTATGAATCAAACAGGGTGCGTATTTTTATCAGTACCCCCGAAGCTGAAATATCTAGAATCACGGAACCTTCGAACCTGGAATCGGAAAGACAGCTTTTAAGTCACCTGGTCCCACCTGCCTCCTAAGGCTTATGCAAACTGAGGCCCAGAGATAGAAAGTGACTTGCCCGAAGTCACACTTGAATTCTAGTACCTGGGTACTTTGTTTCCTATTGTATGTTCTCTCCAAGACAATGCCTTCTGTGCTCACATCAGAACTTCTTTTTAAAAATATTTTTTAATGTTTATTTACTTTTGAGAGAGAGAGTAAGGTAGGAGCAGAGAGAGGGAGACAAAGAATGTGAAGCAGCTCCAGGCTCCGAGCTGTCAGCCCAGAGCTTGATGTGGGGCTTGAACCCACGAGCTGTGAGATCATGACCTGAGCCAAAGCCGGAGGCTCAACCGACTGAGCCACCCGGTGCCCCGAAACATCTTTTTTGTAATCATTATATAAACATTAATTTATTACCTTTCTGTAGTAGTAAAGCGTTGCGTGTTCATGCGTTAACAGGTTACTCACCCTTGACGGAGTCCTTACCGGATGCACAGGATCTGCTAAACCTCGGAAGTGGAGAGAAGACTAAGAGAAAGCAGCCCTCTAGGAGCTCCGAGGAAGGAGCGAGACCCAAGTACAGACGTTGACTGTACGATGTCACAGGTTCTACGGGAGGCTCTGCAGGACGCTACAGAGATAGGGGAGGGAGGCGTCCGCCTCGCAGCGGCTGGGGGAGGCAGGGAGCCCTCTCCCGCTGTCCTTTTGTTTATGTTTGTATCAGCCTGTCCCGTCCCCCTTGCCACGCTGACTTACCGAACACCTACTAGATGCCAGGCATCCACCAGGCAGGCGCGGAGCTGGGGTTCAAACCCGGGTTTTCGGACGCCGCTGCCCGGGCTTCGTTATTATGTTTGTGTGTGTCGTTCCTGTAATGCTTTAAAACAAACAAGGAAGCTGTGTGGTTAGGGGTGTCGCATCCATCCAGGTGGGGCCGGGGTGGTTGACTCAGCATGGCGGGAGCCCACGCTGGGCTCATTAATCAAATACTCTGGTTAATAGAGAGTTCTCCTATACGCCACGCATGAATTACCAGTTTTCAAAGAATTATAATACAACAAAATATACGGGAACTATACAGCTCATAATTTAATCTGCTTTAGATGTGACAGAAGTCACCTGAAGGGCTGTATTTAAGAGCCATCAGCTTTGGAATGTCACACCTGCAGAAGGCAAGTCAAGGCAAAATTAACAGCTCGTGGCTCTCACTGAGCTGCTGTTTTTGAAAATAGAAAACTCCAACCCTCTCAGAAACACGGAGAGGTATCCCTTAACCAAATCAGCTATGTAAAGAGGTAAAAGTAGCAGTTCGTAACTGCAAGCACAATACGCTTAGGGTCTTAAATGCTATTTTCAAATAGCCAGCACCTTCCTGTGTGTGTTTAGGGGGTCGTTTATAAGCGGGGGTATGTTTTGGGAGGTGGGGTGTGGCCGCTGAACCCCATTGTGAATCAGAAGCTTTGTTTTTAGAGAGAAAGACATCCTTTGAGTTTATTGCAAGTGGCTTTGTATGTAACTTTTTCTATTTAAAAAAAATTTTTTTTACTGCTTATTTTTGAGAAAGAGACACACAGAGTGTGAGCAGGGGAGGGGCAAAGAGAGAGGGAGACACAGAATCCGAAGCAGGTTCCAGGCTCTGAGCTGCCAGCACAGAGCCTGACATGGGGCTTGAGCCCACTGACTGTGAGATCATGACCTGAGCCGAGATCAGACATTTAACCGACTGAGCCGCCCAGGTGCCTCTTTCTGTGTTGTTTTTAACAGAGAATGACAGTTGAACTTCATGGAAGTGCTGATTAGGGGCCCCTGTTGTCTGGATTTTGAGCCTTCAAGACTGGAAGTCCTCTAGCGGTATGAGGAGTCCGAGTCGCCCACAGGCGGGCATGGGCGCTCCAAACTGGCAGTCCCCAGTGAGAGTCCTGGGCCGTCTGTGCGGGGCCCTCAGTGAGCAGCAGGCTTCCCTGGCCGAGGGGGTCTGGAAACTTTGGCATAGAAGCTTCCTTTGGGGGCTCTAGTGCATGTTAGTCTGGTAAAGTCCCTGATAAGTCCTGCTGCATTCACCCTCCCTCAGCTCCGTGTCTCTCAAGGAACCTGTTTCATCACCTTTCAGAGCAAGGATTCTGATAAATACATCTTGGGGTGCTGACCCAACATCTTGGGGTGCTGACTCAGTCCTTTTATTGTAAGGATGCCAGGCTTGCTCCCTTCCAGGTGGGTGGTTCATAAACTCTTAACCATTTTTCCTTTTGTTTACTCAGTTTGCAGCCTCTGAGCGCCTGGTCAGCATCCCGGAGAGTTCACATGACAGGGTGGATAACATGGGGACAGCCTGGGAGCAGGGGTTGGAACAGACATGGTGTGGGTTCAGAGGCAGCAGATAGAGCCGCCTGAATAAGTGACAAGTGACGTTTAACCGTTCTATTTTTTTTTAATTTTTTAATGTTTTATTTATTTTTGATACAGACAGAGACAGAGAATGAGAGGGGGAGGGGCAGAGAGAGAAGGAGACACAGAACCGGAAGCAGCTCCAGGCTCTGAGCTAGCTGTCAGCACAGAGCCCGACGCGGGGCTCGAACCCACAAACGGGAGATCTGACCTGAGCCGAGGCCGGAGGCTCAATCAACTGAGTCACCCAGGTGCCCCATAACCGTTCTATATTTGAAACAACAGAGGATGAAATCCTGGCTTTTCACCCGGATTGCCCGCTTTATTCTGTGAAATGAACCCAGCCCTTTCTTTCTGGCCAGAGTTGAGCCATCTATTCATACAAAGTAGCTTGAAATTGCTTAGAGCCAAAAATACAGCCGGCGTTGTTCTCTGAGGCTCTGGGAGGCTGACCAGAGCCTGGGTATCGGTGGTTTATTTGGTAAAATGAATGAGCTTCCAAAAGTTCTTAATCGCAAACTGCTGCGTCTCTTCCATGTCTGTTTGGGAGACCCACGCTCTTCTCTCAGCCCAGAAAAGAAAAAAGCTAATTTTTTTCCGTCACATGAGGCCCTGGAGGCGGGAGGCGCTACGAGATGGGTGTCAGAGTGCTTGGAAGACAGGCCAAGGCCGCAAGCAAACCTACTTGAGGGAAGGAGGGGGGACGGGGGCCCTGCCCCCCTTCTTGCGGACGGCATCGCTCAGCACCCAACGCAGTGCCTGGGCAAGGAGACACTCGAACTGGAGCCGTCGAATCTGTGAGTGAACCAATGAACAAAGAAGATTCCTCAGAAAGCTTGGAGAACGGGGCAGGGTCTCCAGTAACAAAGGCAAAGGTAAAAATCTCTGAGTTTGCCGTTGCCACGATAATGCTGCGTAACAAAACACCCCACAGCCCAATGGCGGACAACCACAAGTGCTTATTTTGTCCTGATCCCTGGTCCGTGGATTTCAGCGGTGCAGGAAGGAGGCTACAAAAGGGCCTGGAGGGGCTGGGCGTGGCTCTATGCCCTGAGGTCTTTCTCTCCTTGGACCAGTGGCCCAGGGAATGTTCTGGCAAGTGGAGTGAACTCCAACACCTGCTAACACAAGCACATAAGAAGCATGTGCTCCAGTTGTGCCCACCTGCCCACATGCCACGGACCAACAAGAGTCACGTGGCCAAGCCCCCAGCCAACAGAGTGGGGAAGGACGCCCACTCGTGGGGGGGGGGGTGGGGACAGAAGATATTTGCAGGGCAATAATACTGCTGCAAAAACATAGCTTTTCCAACATGTATTTCTACAGAGTTGGTCAAGGAAGATCTGAAAACATGTTCTAAGCTTTCTAGCCATCAAGGAAAGGAGGAAGTAGGTCCACATGTTGGATTCCTAGTGACCTTGAGACACAAACAAAGGAGCTATGGCTGCTTGTGCATTCTGAAAGTTCTAGAGAAGCGAGCCCTCCACTTGTTCTGTTTCATTCGAATTTTCTGGCCGGGCACTGACGTGCAGCCCCATCCTCCTGCCCGGGCTCCCTCCCCAGTCAGTCGCCTCTTGAAGCACTGAAGTCTTGATTTGCTGTGTCCAGAGCAGTGAGTCCACAACGTCCGCCCCACCGGGGAGATCTTCGGTTCAGACGGAAGCCCGGAATCCGTCCCCTCACCAAGTCCAATCCATGCAGGTGGCTCCCGGATAGCCCCGGGCACGGGCAGGAGCTGACGGAGATGCCCCCATCCCTGCGGGTGGCATCTTGCAGGATTACCCAGCAAGTGGGAGGCGGAGTAGAGCAAGCACCCTGCGCACGCTCAGCTGCAGAAGCCTGACCTTGGAGGAGCTGACGTCACAAAGATGGAGAATTACCTGAAATTGTTGCTACACGCCCCTGTGTAAATTAGTGCAGGTGCTCTTGCCCCTGTGCGAGGTTTGCGGCCTGGAGGAAAGTCTCAGTAAAAGTTTTTTTTTTTCTCCTAATGTTTGTTTATTTGAGAGAGAGTGAGTGCAAGCAGGGGGAGGCAGGAGAGAGAGACAGAGGATCCAAGCAGGCTCCACTCTGAGTGCAGAGCCCAATGCAGGGCTTGAACTCGTGAACCGTGAGATCATGAAGTAGCGTGTTTGGCTGACTGAGCCACCCAGGTGCCCCAACAAAAGGCTTTTAAAATGTTTTTAATGTTTATTGGTTTTTGAGAGACAGAGAGAGACAGAGCATGAGCAGGGGAGGGGCAGAAAGGGAAGGAGACACAGAATCAGAAGCAGGCTCCAGGCCCCGAGCTGTCAGCACAGAGCCCGTCATGGGGCTTGAACTCACAAACTGTGAGATCATGACCTGAGCTGAAGTCCGACACTTAACAGACCGAGCCACCCAGGCACCAATAAGAGGTTTTTTAAAGCCAAACTACCAAGGGGGAGGTGCGCCCGGTTGCATGGGAGGCCGTGTCCCGTTAATTTCTCCCGAGAACCTGGGTGAGTGAAGGTGGACCGGACCCAAGGCCTCAACGCCCTGGCCGGTCTTCCCCTGAGGACACCTATGGTCACCGCTGAGTCCTCTGGCCGCTGCAGGGATCCGGATGGAGTGGGTGGCTGGTGCGCGCACAGGGTCAGGGCGCAGGTGCCTTGAGGGGGCACGGGATCCAGCCCAGGCCTGGCCACAGTGAGCTGTCCTCAGCTCCTCCACCTCTCTGAGCCAACCCTTAGGCCCTTCATTACCTTTTTTCCACCTTGTGAGAATCAGGTTTTACTCTGTCTGTCTCCCCCACCAACATAGGGTCTGCATTTCACGTCTGTGTATGTGGCCACTCCAGGCTTGGTCCTTGATGATGCTGAGCAGGCGCTCATGAATTTTTATTGACCGATAGTAGGGGAGGGGAGGGACCTGAGGGGAGGCACCACATCTTCTGTTCCTCCAGCCGGGTTATTTTTCTCCAATTTATCCTCTGCACTCTGGCCAGACTGTGCAAAAGGTGAGGTCAGGTTTAGAGAGTCTGGACATTGGTTGGGTGACCTTGGACAAGTCCCGTAACTTTCTCAGGCCTTAGTTCCTTCATCAGGAAATACGGAGGTCATGCTGGGATCATGATCAGTAGATGTGACGAGGTGCCCATGAAGCCTGGCACATGGGGAGGGCTCAACGAAATGACTTTTGCAGTTGCTTCCTTGGTCATGTTGTTACCTTGCTTGGACCCCTTTCTCTATCTGCTGGGCAAAGGTCCTTGGTCCCACAACATCTCTTCTTAGAAACCTTTCTTGATGCCACCGCCTCCGCATTTCAACGTATTAATGTTCTCCTCTGTGCTTCTCCAGATCAGCAACAGCCATTGCTGGTTATCTACCAATACCCATTTTATGTTCATATTTAGTAAAAACTCACTTCCTCAGACCCTCTTACAGCTGAGCGTGACCATGTGAGACAGAGAGGCAGAGACTCTGGCAGGGAGGGAGTCTTCCCTTTGACCATCACCATTCTCCCTTTTCTTGCCTGGAATGTGGTTGGGATATCCTGAGCTAAGGCAGCCCTTTTGCAACCAAGAGGCAATATGCATGAGAACAGAAATCCGCATGCTATGAATGGCCTAGTAGATGGAAGGAAGACCACTGAATTATTTATGGAAGCACTGAGGTCTATCTTAGTCCTAAACAGTAGACTGTGTTCATGCTTTTTATAAACTTCAGATGACTGCATTCCCGACTAACATCAATGTTTGTCTGTGTGATTATTATCACTGTTAACCGTAGATTGCTAGAATCTTCATCACCCCGCTAGATTGTGAGGGCTGGACTCATCTCTGACTTTGGCACAGTAAAGATGTTAAGTAACTGCTATTTGTCAAGAGAACTGGATTCCTCCTTCTCTTCCTCTTCCTTCTTTACTGGGGACAAAGAGGCTGTTTTCTGATATGTCACACATTCTCAATTAATGGTCATGAACCAGGGCAGTGAGAGTGATCTCCATCCCCACTTGTAGCACTCCATGCACTTGGTTTATGTAGAAGTTGTGTCTCTACAAGGTGGGGATTTCTCTCTCTCTTTTTTCCCCTTCTCTCCCTCTTGTCTTTTGCAACTCTCTACCTCTTTCTTTTTTTTTTTAATGTTTTTTAAATTTATTTTTGTGACAGAGAGAGACACAGCACGAGCAGGGGAGGGTCAGAGAGAGAGAGGAAGACACAGAATCTGAAGACAGGCTCCAGGCTCTGAGCTGTCAACACAGAGCCTGATGTGGGGTTCGAACCCACGAACCGCAAGATCATGACCTGAGCTGAAGTTGGACACTCAACTGACTGAGCCAGCCAGGCGCCCCTCTACCTCTTCCTCCATAGAAGTTCTTTTTTGATTTAGATAAAGTGTTCTAGAAAGGATCCTGGCAAAGAATTATAATTATATATATATGTATTATATATATAATGTCGGTATGATCGAGCACAGCAAATGAGGGGCATTTCTAGTATGTCAGTTGCATAACAAGCTTTATAAATCGTTTTGGATTTGCTCTAGCTACCTCCGCTGCTGCACTGATTTGGCCTTTATTGGAGGAAACTATTCTCTCTACGCTGTGGTCTCACTGTGGCTCTTTCTATCCAGCGGGAACCAGAAATAAAAACCAATGCATTTAAAATGTGAGATGTGGAAAGGAAATAGAGAGAAGAGTTTCAGAGCTGGCTTCCATTGCCTTATAAATATAGCCTAGTTACTTGAATTCCATAAGAATTAAACTCTGATCTTTTAAAATGCATGCAAATTCTTGCAGAATATATATGAAAAAGTCGCTATAACTGTGGAGGCACTTCGACTCCCTTGATAAATGGGACTTCCAGACCACACTTTATTGAGTCTCTGATTTTTAATAATTTGAATCCTGCAAGATTTAATTCTGCATAATTCTGGCTGAAATCAGCTTTTGATTGAGTTGTAACGGCTCTGTTATTGTAAATATCTCTGCATGCTAATGTCGTGCTGGAATTCAATAATATTTAGATGAAATTTTTCGCCTCGAGCATTATGGAAGCAAGATTTAGAAAGTCGGGAAGTTTATGTCAAAGTGACATCTATTTTGGGTAACCTGCAACACTTTTAAATACAATAACTGGTCATCACAAGTCATGATTTAAATAATTATGAATCCTAAGTGTAATGTGTGGATCAA
>NC_043708.1:6727620-6734208 GCF_006229205.1 Suricata suricatta | reverse complement strand
GGGACTGGGAAACACGTGCCAGGTTGCATTTTGGAAGAGCTATAAAGAGGAGCTTCTGGGTACTTTGGAGTCCGCCCTTTCTGAGCGGGAATGTCTTTTGCAGTCATCCTATTTTTACCTCATGTGGTGGTTGGATGTGTGGAGGGCAGAGAGTTTTTTCCTTTAGTTTCCAGATCATCAGGCTAAAAAGAACCTTATCTGGGGAACTGTACCCAGGGACCTCTGTCTGTTCCTGAAATTGATCTAGGTGGTGGGGTGAAGCATTGGAAGGCAATGCCAAGTTGAGATGAGACCTCAGGGGTCTTGAGGAGGGAGATTGTGGTTTTCTTGTGTGAGGATATGAAAATGTGTCCAGACGCAGATGAGTGGGTTAAAGATGGCTGTACTCTCTTTGGCTGTTCTCCGAAGGAGGGGAGGGATCTGTGTTACCTCCCCCTGGATCTGGGAGGGGGAGTGTTGTGAGCACTAGGTTACGGCAGGTGTGATCCTGTGTCTGCTCTGGGCTCATCCCTTCGTAAGACTGGAAGCTTCCATCTGCGGTGCTTGACGTCCCGGAGTCCATGTAGGAAGTCTGTCCTGCTGAAGAAGCCACACGGAGAGGTTCTACGATCACGTGAAGAAGACGGCCAGCCATGCCCAGGTTTCCGTCCATCTCCATCAAAGTGCCAGGCGTATGCATCTTGCTATATTGAACCCCCAGACCAGACCCATGTCTCGCTGAATACCGCCAAGTGACCCAGTCAATCCCGCGGAGCGGAAGAATCATCAGTCACCCTCTCTGTGAACTTCTGACCCACAAAACAGTGACATATAGTACAATGGTTTTTTTTAAAATGTCTTTTTATTATTTATTTTTGAAAGAGAGAGAGACAGCATCAGCAGGGGAGGGACAGAGGAGAGGGAGACACAGAATCCGAAGACAGGCTCCAGGCTCTGAGCTGTCAGCACAGAGCCCAACACGGGGCTCGAACCCATGAACTGAGAGATTATGACCTGAGCTGACGTCATACATTCAGCCGACTGAGCCACCCAGGCGCCCTCTATGGTTTTTGTTTTCAAGCACTGTTCCATCGAGCAGCAGCAGAGAACCAGAATTGCCACCACCTCTCTATAGATGTAAGTTACTAAGACTCTGGTGCTGGTGGTAATAATTCTAACATACTACCAGCACTACCACTAATACTGCAGGGAACAGTATGTCCCAACCCCCAAGTTGTCCTCCTGGCGGACACATCCAGCTCCCATGCCAAACAGAGTTACAATTTACTTTCTAGACCAACCAAGTTGGCAAGACAATGCAGACTCGATTATGGGTCAGTACGGAATCAGACGGAAAGACGACTCTTACCTCCTCTCCAGAACTCCGTGGCCTGAAACTCAGGGCTTGCTTCCAAGCTGGGAGAAGCCCCCTCCATCTTGCCAACCTTTGCCCTGTACTTTTGAACACACCGCTGTAGTGCATGGTGTCTCTGCTTCCTCCAGTAGACAGAGACCCCTGGAAGGCAGCTGAGCTTGAGTCCCCCCACCTAATCCCCAGAGAGCGCACAGTAGGTGCCATCTGCATGTTGGCAGAATGTTTGATGAATGATGAGCACTGGGGGGACCTTCCTACCCCTCTGCATTTCATGGCTCCGTAGAATTTCGATGGTGCGGCCGGGCAGGAGAGCGCACTTGAGAAGAGATGTTCATAGGTCCCAGGTGGACCATTTTCGTAGGAAGCAACTCTGACATTTTATAGTGATGATAACAAGGAGAGATGATTGATAATAGCTTTAAATTCAAAAGCTAATTGCTCTACCCGGAGGGCGAGGCGGTGCGCGGTTGGAAGGTACCCGCCTCTCTCTGGATGAGGACGTGCGGCGTCTGGGCGCCGAAATCCCAAGCGACCTTCGGATGCCTGGGCTCGGTCTCTTCTCTGAGCCCCAGCTGTCTTACTTGTAAATGGTAGATGACACCAGAAGGGCCGCTGAGGATCAAAGTAGACACGGGAAGCGTTTTGTAAAGCCACTTTTCATTCAAGAAGTGGGAGGAATCCAAGTCTCCCAGAAACCCGTATTCCAAGAACACCTAAGAGGGACACCTGGGTGGCTCAGTCGGTTAAGCCAAGAACACCTAAGATTGTAGTAATTGCCTAACTTTGGCTCCATTTGGTTTTTTCTTCCTCCCTCAGTCTATACAGCAGAGGA
Organism: Suricata suricatta; assembly: GCF_006229205.1. NCBI lineage: Eukaryota > Metazoa > Chordata > Mammalia > Carnivora > Herpestidae > Suricata > Suricata suricatta. Next base: position 6,732,022 of record NC_043708.1, on the reverse strand, counting down.
GTTACGGATACAGATAGTCCAGCATGGGCTCCACACCAAGGAAAGAATATCAGCTACACAAGGAGAGGGTGGTGTCAAGTGAATAATCCCAGAAGGTGACTTTGATGATGCTTTGCAGAAAATTCCAGAAATGTGCAGCTGGAGAAGTTGAAGCCTGGGGCCCGGCAGGGTCCTGTTTAAGGTCACACATATGGTCTGGAGCTGGATCTCACCAGGAGCCCTGTCTCCAGGCTCAGCACACACAGCACTCGGCAAACCTGTTTGCTGTAAATGGCCATGAGAGCCCCCAGCTCTGTCACCGTGGTATGAAGGCTCCACAGACGAGATACGTAAATGAGTGGGCACAGCTCTGGCCAGTCACGTTTTCTTTGGGGACATGACAAATGGCACCTCTTTCCGGGTCCTCCTCCTCAACCTACCGGGCCTCCATTGACTGCATCCAGGACCTTCTTTCCACGTCACTCTTTTGTTCAGGCAGTCAGAGCTATTTCTTCTCCGGGGTGAGGAGTTTACGGACCTATGTCTTAGTCTTGCCCGCTCACTTTCTCTCTGCCTCTCTTTCTCCCTCTCTATTCGCAAATCCTGTCTAATTTGTGTCCACGCGTGTTGAGAAATGATTGACCTGTATCCTTGTCTTCCGTCTCTTGGCTTCGGGGAGTCCCTTCACTTCACGGGCCTCAGTGTCCTCATGCCCACGTTGAGAGGACTGAACCAGCACTTAAGAGATTCCTGCCCTTTCTTGTGAATCTCTGAGTCGAGCAGCTGAGCTCCGTCCCAGGTGTGTGACTTGGGCCCGAGGCTTCACTCAAGTCCCGTCTCCCCCATCTTTAAGCGGGGAGAGCAGCCACACGGGCTCATGAGATCGTTGCAAAGATGAACAGAGGTGGTGTGTGCGTGCAGATGCTCGTGAAACAGACACTACGGAAAAGGGAGGTGTTTGTAAAGCATATTCACTGAGCTACCCCTGTGCGATCCCCTGGGGTTTTCCAAAGAGATATGCTAACATTGGCAACCGAGAAAATAATTCAGAGTTTTGTTGAGTCCGGGCGCCGTCCACGTGGGACGTGGGACCGAAGTGCACGGCAAACCGCCCGGAGCCACGTTCACATCACCCAACAGCGAAAGGGCGTGATTTGTTCCCTGGGCAGCTTTAAAAAATTTTTTTTAATATAGTTTATTTATTTTTGAGACAGAGAGAGACAGAACATGAGTGGCGGAGGAGCAGAGAGAGAGGGAGACTCAGAATCGGAAGCAGCTCCAGGCTCTGAGCTGTCAGCACAGAGCCCGACGCGGGGCCCGAACTTTCGAACTGTGAGATCGTGACCTGAGCCAAAGCCGGATGCTAAACCGACTGAGCCACCCAGGCGCCCCTGTTCCCTGGGCGTTTAGTGTTGTACTTTTCCTTTTTAATTTACGATCTGTTATTAAACAGTTACATTTGGAGATTGTTTAACAGTGTTTGCATTTCTGATTGAACATTCTAATAATGGTGTTTTTATTTTCCTTGGTTTTTAAAGGTTATTGCCGTTTCTGTAAAGTTACATAAAATGTTGCAGCCAGAAGTGCTTCCGTGGACAAAATAAATGTATTTGCTCAGACACTGATGCTTTCTTGCAACGCCACCAGTAATGGCTGTTTTGCAAAATTACAACACAATTTACATCTTTGGAGCTGAAGGGAACTTGGGGTTCTTCTCAGTTGGTAAGTCAGGTTAGGGGGTGACCTGAGGACTCCGAGGCTGTGCTCGGGCTCAGTGGGGAAGAGCTTCGTGATGGGTTTGTGATGTCTGCACGTGTGCGCGAGTGCGTGCGTTTGTGTGTGTGTGTGTGTGTGTGTGTGTGTGTGTGTGCGCGCGCACGGATGTGAGTGTGTGCGGGTGAGTGTGCGTGAAGGGAGGATTCCCGTGGTGTGGACCCCAAGTTTGTCCTCCCTGATCTGGTACAAACTCCCCAGTGAGGACACACCATGATGGGAAGAGAAAGTGACTTGTCCAGGGTCACACTGATAATAAGAGATGGAGTTGGAACTCGAATCCGGGTCCCTTTCATGAGATCAAGTGCTCGATAAAGTCACCATCATCTCTGCGCACGACCAAGCAGGAGTCTCTTTTCCTGGTACCTTTTTACTGGGTCTCCTGTGCTCATTCGTGTGTTAGAAACTGATTCACCCCATTATCTTCTCCCTCTCCGGCGACGGACCTGGCCAAACACGCCCTTGCCTGTGACTTCGAACAAGAGCATCAGTGACTGAGGTGATGACAACTGTGGGAGCCTGTAATGTAGAGGCGCCTGGGGGAAGCGGCGGCGGCAAAGGCTCCAGAGTATTCTTTATTCTATTCTTCTCTTTGTTTTCCCAATTCCCTAGTGGCATGATTTTTACTATCAAACAATCAGCTTAAAAAATTTTTAACATACCCCAAAGCCCAATAGAGATTGTGTGGTCTAGTTAATAAATATAATATTCTGTTTTCAAGTGGAGTCATCCGTCGGGATGGTTAGAAATAAAAGGCCTGTTTTGGACATGCAGCTTCGGAGCGGAGCACCCCCATCAGCCCCGTCATCCACAGCATGTCAGACTTGGTTCCACGTGTTCTGGGGACACGGTGACAGCAAAGAGGTGGCCCTGACCTTAGGGAATATCAGCGTATCAGAGAAGAGCAGTAATGCACTAATCCTGGAACGTTGAAAAATTAAGCACTAAAGAGATGTTCATAGACCTACTTTTAATAAAACCCAAGCAAACCCCAAAAGACATGGCAGGGAGCGTAGGCACGCACCGAGGGCTCACGGATGTCAGCTATAATTTGAGTCTCTGACTTCAGCACGCACAGGGGTACGGGGCCGCTCTCTCTAATAGGTTATCACAGGATAGAGTTTAAAATACCACTTGAGTCATAACCTCAGCCACTCAGAGATCTAGAAAGGGTTCCCAGGGCTGATCAGAGACCTGATTTGCAAATTACTATAAATTAACGTAGTTATAGCTGGGGACATGAATATATGCCTGGAAATGCTCATATAGCGCATAATATATGCCACGTCTTAAGATGATAATAGTCGTAATTTCTAAGATGACTTTTCCTCTAGCTGGCACCTCTCACCCTGTGATCTTGAAGTCCTTTACAAACACTAATTAATTACATTAATTTTATCATAAAGCTTGCTCATTACTGTACTTTTATTATAAGCTCTTGCCAGCTTAGATTTAATGCAACACCCTTATTGAAATTCTGCTCTTTGATATTGCTAAGGATCGGCTCGGGTATTATATGTGCCTTCGTAGGTTTTTTAGTCATACAAATAGCCGTTGGAGTAGAGGGAGCCTCTCCTCCACCTGGGATTTCCTGAAGGCACAGCTCGGTGGAGCCCGGGTCAAGTGCTCTGCCCCTTCCTGGGGTCAGCAGCCGGGACAGGTCAGGACGATGCTGGGTAGGGATAGAGCGCAGCCGGACTACCCACCTGACCGCTGACGCTGGCTCTCTGGCACTGTGGGGGAGGACGGAGGCCGAGCCCCGCCCATGCCCGGCGGGGACAACGGCCCTGACCGCCGACGCAGGCGTGGAAGCCGAGCTGGGGCCTCACGCCGGTCTGCTGCCTGCTCCCCGGACGTGGCAGTCAGCTTCCAACCGAGAGGCGGATCTGGGTCCAGCTTCAGTGTTTCTTTTTACAAAGTGTGTGATTTTATCCAGTCAACTTGCAGAACTTCTGTTTCTCTCGAAAATGGGTATCCCCACACGTGCCTTGAGGTACCTTGGACCCCAAGGTGACAGCCTGAGAATAGGTGTGTGAAGACTTTTCCCTCAGCTGAAGGGCACTTGTCTAGGAAGCTGATTCTGGGGTGGAAAGCCGGGTGGCTCTGGAGTCAGGATACTTGGGTTAGGACATCGGACCAGCTGTCTCCCTGGTGGACCGTGTGGCTTGGGCAAACTCTTTGTGCTCAGGGAGGCTCCGTCTTTCTTTGTATAAAACAGCAACAAGGAAGGGCTCCTGGGGGGCTCAGCTGGTTGAGCGTCCAACTTCAGCTCAGGTCATGATCTCACCGTTCGTGGGTTCGAGCCCTGTGTTGGGCTGTGCGGACAGCTCAGAGCCTGGAGCTTTCTTGGTATTGTGTCTCTCTCTCTCTCTACCCCTGACCTGCGCACACACACTTCCTCTCTCTCTCTCTCAAAAATAAATATTAAAAAATTTAAAAAACCCCAGCAATGACGATATCCTTACATCTGACTCGCAAATCTGTCCGGAGGTCATAAATAACTGTAATAACTGTCACATCATATGTACCCCCAAATCAGTTACATACTAAAAACAAAGCAAAACTCGGATACGGTGAACTAGGAACTGGGGAAGAAAACGTGGGCAGGTGCGCTTAGCAGGTTTTGCCTCGGAGCACTGTGTCATTGTGT
>NC_043708.1:6692145-6727520 GCF_006229205.1 Suricata suricatta | reverse complement strand
GCCTTTCCAGGTCTGCTAAACTGGAGTTTATGCTCTGCCGTTTGTGCAGTCCATTCACTGGTGCCTAAGGGCATTGGGTGTGAGGACTGACTCACCAGTGTGAGTTTCATCTGGACCTGCTGATAGCATCAGGTTTCCTGCCCTGTCAGATAATGTACCCATTCAATTGGTCATGATTTTTCTTCATCTGTCCATCCACCCACTGGCCCATCCATCCATTCATCCATCCATCCATCCATCTCTCCACCTGACCATCCTTCGCCATCCCTCTCTGGGTCAAGTAGTATGTTCCAGAGGGACAAGCAACAACAACAACAACAACAACAACAACAACAACAAAATAAAGCATGAGCACGTAAGATAATTGCAAACTGATAAGTGCCAGGCAGATGAAGGATGACAGGTGTGCGAGTGTGCGGGTCAAGAGAACACTTACTTCATGTACAGCGGTCAGAAGAAGTCTCCTTGGGGAACCACGTTGAAGCTGAGGCCAGAAGGAAGAGAAAGAGGCAGGCCTACAAGAGACAGAGGAAAGAGACTTTCAAGTAAAGAGAATGACATCTGTCCAAGCTATGGCCAGCAAAGAGCCAGCAAACACATGTGTTACCTATTCTCTTATATACAACAGGGGCTCATGTATGAATGATTAAGTTACGATTAGATTGATTAGGTTATACTTTAGCGCCTACTCAAGACAATGTGAAATATCTTGTAGTCCTCCTGTTTTCCAAAACTTGTTGATCTTACTTATTTTTAAAATAAAGAATGAAGGTCCAGAAAGGTAGACCAGTAGGCCTGATGCCAAAGGCCAGGATCTATGGGCCACCTTGGGAGCAAGGATGGTGCAAGACTTACCCCACAGCCTAGCATCCGGCTGGTTGTTGGAAATGGCAAATGACGCTGTATGAAAGTATCCACAACGAGGAGCCCGATTTCAGGCCACGAATCCAGCGTATTTTTCCTGACTCAGCATTTGCCATTTGGGAAACACCTGGTTGGGGATCCTTGATGGAGATTCTTATCTGCCTCAGGGACACAGTCAGGGAGAGGGTGGGGATACCCCTCCGGTCACCTGTCCCAGCCCATTAGAATTTGGGCTTATCACCAACGTTGAAGAAAGGGGTGTAGGGCTCATGGGTAGCCTCCAAAAGATATGTCTGTGTTCTAACCCCTGGAGCCTGTGAATGTGACCTTATTTGGAAAAAATGTTCTTTGTAGATATAATTGATTTTACTTATTTATTTATATTTTTAAATGCTTATTTATATACTTGAGAGAGAGAGAACACATGTGGGGAATGGGCAGAAAGAGACAGAGATAGAGAGGATTCCAAGGAGCCTCCACACTGTCAGTGCACAGCCTAGTGCGGGGCTCGATCTGACAACCCTGGGATCAGGACCTGAGCCAAAACCAAGAGTTGGACGTTCAACCGAGTGGTCCACCCTGTAGACGTCATTGATTTAAAGACCTTGAGATGAAGAGATCATCGCAGACTATCTTCATGGACCCTAGAATCCAGGGACAAGAGACCTTACAAAAAACACACAGAGAATTCAGATGACAGAAAAGCAAGGGTGATGGGAAGACTGGGGCAGAGAGCTGTGACGTAGCCACAGCCCAGGACAGCTGTCAGCCAGCAGGGGCTGGAAGAAGCCAGGGACGGGTCACCCCTAGAACTCCACGGGAAACAGACATTCAATGTACATAGGAGCATGTTAGGTCCACAGTTCCTGTGCACCCCACCTCCTGTGTCTTTCTACCTCAACATGCTTAGATGTCTCTCCTTTCCTGCCTCAATGCCTTGAAAACCTTCTCTTGACCTTTGTTCTGAGAGTCACCCTAGAGGACACATTCCCTTTATGTTGTCTCCTGTGGTGCTAGAGCATAAATAAGCCCCAATAAAAGTCTTGCCTGGAACTCAGAAAAAAATCTGAATTTTCCATTTCTAATCTCCAGAGTTGGGGGAGAATTGTTTTTGTTGTTTTAGCCCTCACTTTTATGTTAATCTGTTACAACAGCCCGGGAACACCAACACAGGAGATCGGGGGACACTGTGGTTTCCTCGAGCACAACACTGCCCAGCAGAATAATAATGCAAGATATGCCATTTCAAACTTCCTTGTAGTCATGCTAAAAAGAGTGAAGAGAAGAAGCGAAATTAATTTTAATAGTTTATTTTTTTAACTCCATATATCTTAATGTTATTTCAACATGTAATCAATATAAAAGGTCCCTAATGAGATGTTTTACCTCCTGTTTTTTATATTAACGCAGCAAAATTTGGTGTGGATTTTATGCTTGTAGTACATACCTATTTATACTAGCTACATCTAAGTGCTCAATAACATTTGCGGACAGTGTGTTCTGCTGGGTCTCTTACTTTGGGTTTGGAACGAAGGTCACCAAGCAAGAGAGATGAGGGAAAATCCCAAGCCACAGAGGTTACAGGGTCGGGGGGTCCACAGAGTGAGCTGGGTTTCAGTAGGTCGGGCTTCAAAACCAGATGGAAGGAAGATCTAGGGGAGTTTTTTCAGGAAGTTGGGTGTATTCATCCCAGGGCAAGGGGCTCACACCAGAACCGAGCATCAGGCTTAGAAGGAGAAGGAACAGGGAAATGCTGGAAGGAACAGAAGGAATTAACATTAATAGATACAAATCACTGAATACCTGCTGTTTTCCAAAACCTTCTCTTTCATTATAATCTTCAAAACAAACTTATGTAGGAGGCATGATTATTGTCTCATTTTGCAGACACCCAGCTCCTAAGGAAGCAGCAGAATTTGAACCCGGTTCCCTCTGATTATAAGGCCACTAGATGTAGTCCCTGACATCTGGTCGGATTACACCTCTTCATATATTCCTGCCCTGTGAGGATGGGCTCAGGGCTGGTCAAGGGTTGAATGTCCCCAGTGGATAGCAGGTCTTAGGGACTGAGGCTGGCAGTCCTGGGGAAGTCTGGAGCTGACTTGAGAAGGGGCCAAGTCTTAGAAGTCTCAAGACCATCCAGAATGGCCATTGAGAATCCAGAGAAGAGTTTTCACTTTTGCAGTCAGGATTCTCATGTTCTTCTGCCTCCTCTTCTGGTTGACCAGTTGCCTCTCCGATACGCCATTTGCTATGTCTTCTGTTGGAAAAACTGACCCACAGAAGCTGGAGTTGCCCACTTGGCCCAGAAAACAAGTTTGTCTTTTAAAAGCAAGACATCAGGACATTCCTTTTCTGACAAGAATCTGCAATTCATGTTTATTTTATTTCCTGTTGATTGATTGCCATACGTATTTTGGCACCCCTCCAAATTTTCTAGTCAACAAAGTAGGCCAAATTAATTTTCCACAGGAAGAGATATTCTGAAGCACTCTAAAATCTGTCTCCATCATTTTGCAAATGATCTCCTGTGTGTGTAATGACAGTGGCTTTCCTTTTCCAATTAGGGCAGAGAAAAGAAAATTTCAATTTAATTCTCCTCTGAGGGCATAAGGATGGGTGCATACAACCTCGTTGCCTTTGGTGATGGACTTTTTACCTGGCCACCCTTTGGAGCCTGGGGATTCTAGACTTCCACTTCTTTGGTTGGCTGGAAACAATCTGAGGTTGAGAGGTGGGGTACTAGACAACGTGGAGGCTGTTTGGTGTAATGTTCATTGATTCAACTTGAAAGAGCCCTGGATTCAGAGTCAAGAGACCAGTGTTCTTGGTGTTGGCTTTACTGACTAATTAGACCATGACCTTATGAGAGGTACATCTCTCAGCATTATCAATCTCATCCCTAAAGAAAGGAGACTGGCCTGGGTCAGTGGGTTGCAAACTTGTTCTCAGCCTCTTTAATAGATGGTGCTGGGAGAGCTGGACAGCAACATGCAGAAGAATGAAACTAGACCACTTTCTGACACGATAGACAAAAATAAACTCAAAATGAACAAAGGATCTGAATGTGAGACAGGAAACCATCAAGACCCTAGAGGAGAAAGCAGGAAAAACCTCCTTGACCTCAGCCACAGCAATTTCTTACTTGACACATATTCAAAGACAAGGGAATCAAGAGCAAAAATGAACTATTGGGATCTCATCAAGATAAAAACGTCTGCATGGCAAAGGAAACAATCAGTAAAACTAATAGACAACTGACGAAATGGGAAACAATAGTTGCAAATGACATATTGGATAAAAGACTAGTATCTGAAATCTATAAGGAACTCACCAAACTTCATACCTGCAAACCAAATAATCCAGTAAAGAAATGGGCAGAAGACATGAACAGACACTTCTCCAAAGAAGATATCTAGATGGCCAAGAGACACATGAAATGACACTCAACGTCACTCATTATCAGGGAGATACAAATCAAAACCACACTGTGATACCACATCACGCCAGTCAGAGTGGCTACAAAGAGCAGATAAGAGACTACAGATTCTGGTGAGGATGTGGAGAAACAGGCACCCTCCTACACTGTTGGTGGGAATGCAAATTGGTGCAGCCACTCTGGAAAACAGTGTGGAGGTTCCTCAAAAAAGTAAAAATAGAACGCCCCTATGATCCAGGAATAGCACTGCTAGGGATTTACCCAAGGGATACAGGAGTGCTGATGTATAGGAGCACATGTACATCAATGTTCACAGCAGCACTGTCAACAATAGCCAAATGATGGAAAGAGTCTAAATGTCCATCAGCTGATGAATGGATCAACAAGATGTGGTTTATCTATACAATGGAATACTGAAAGAATGAAATCTGGCCATTCGTGGCAACGTGGATGGACCTTGAGCGTGTCATGCTAAGTGAAATAAGTCAGGCAGAGAAGGACAGATACCATATGTTTTCACTTATATGTGAAACAGGAGAAACTTAACAGAGGACCATGGGGAAGGGGAAGGGGAAAAATAGTTAAGGAGAGGGAGGGAGGCAAACCATGAGAGACTTTTGAATACTGAAAACAAACCGAGGGTTGATGGGGGAGGGGGAGAGGGGAAAGTGGGTGATGGGCATGAAGCAGGGCACTTGTGGGGATGAGCACTGGGTGTTATATGGAAACCAACTTGACAATAAACTATATATATATATATATAAAGAATGCTGTCTTCAAGCAACATTCTCCTTGCAAGCTGAAAACCCAATAAATATGTTTTACTGTTAGTGAAAACATTCCTGCTTCATCAAGTTTTCAAGTGTTTATTATGTTACAGCTCCAGGGATTGGTCAGCAGCTTAGGGATGTACTCAAGGACCCGGACTCCTATCTGTCCACTCGGCAGTTGGTGGCTTTCCTTCCTGATGTGCTTTCTATCATGGTTGTAAAATGGCGGCTGACGTTCCAAAGAGCAAGTCCATATTCAGGATTAAGAGAGTGGTGGGACGTTCTTTGCATCTTTCCCTGTGACTGGGAAGCACAACGGCTTTCTCAGGACCCCCTCCCAACAGATTTTTAAAAATTCCATTGGCCAAACCTGTGCGCCATGACCATCCCTTGCTGCAAGGGAATCTGGGAAAGTGAGCAAGTGGTAGGAGGAAGGTGGCTTCCTTGAGCCAATCTTCATTCTTCACCTGACGTTGGACCGCATGGCCAGCCCAAGTAAAAGTGGGGTTCTACTTAAAAGGAAGCAATGGGGAGTTGGGTGTTGGGTGCTTTACAAAGACTGCCTTCCAAGGGATAGAACCAGGATTATGATGTGGGGGTGCAAAAAAATCATATTGCATTATTTTCCTTCAATGGATGCTTAGCTGGTCTCAGGGATCCAAATCACCAAAAGAGGCATTTATAACCTTCTGAGATAAAGATGTGAGAAGTTCTCAATCAACTCTGACCTTTCATTCCTGGGGTAGAGTGAGTGGGGACAGGGGAAGGGGAAGAGGATATGCTTTAGTCTTGCCTGTCAAGTCCCCAGTAGGGTAAATCAGTATGTAAATAAAAGGAACACACTAGATAATGTTTTCTGTTTGCTTGTTTTCCTCATAACTCACCCTGTTTCACAGATAGAAGCAGAGATGTTGCCGGCACAGGGTCTGGGAGGCGTGTGACCCGGGGCAGGAAGCATGCATACGTATCACCACACACATTTCTCTTCTTACCCAAGATGTCTTCCTCCACCTGTCCTCTGTTGCACCCCTGTGGAATCCCTAGATCCCCAAGGAGCTCAGAATGGAAAACACTGGACTCCCCGCCCAACTCCATCATTTATGGTTCTTTCTGACACATTCCTAATCATGGCTTCTCCTTTGCAATAGCAGTCAGGATGAGGTAATGTATTCTTTTCAATGCCCCCTTTATTCTCAAGGAGTAACCTAGCTTTGGGTTTGTCCCACTCTGCACACACTGGCCACGTGTGACTGTTTAAATTTAAAATAATGCTAACGAAATTAGAAATGAGAAAGTCTTCTTCCCAGTCATGCTTGCTGCTCTTAAAGTGCTCCGCGACGGCATGAGGCTAGAGGCTCCATATTGGACAGTGTAGATATACAATGTCACAGAGAAAAATTCTACTGAGTAGATCGGGCTAGCCTTTTGAAATGGTCCTATGGGTGCTGGGGTCACATTAATCCCCCGAGTTCTCTTGATGGCTAAGAGTTGAGAGGAATACAGGTTATTTTGTGTGGAATTTTTGCTTCTTGGGATTTTCCATTAAATGGGGTAGCTGTGGGTCAGTGATATGAGAACCAGCCTAGTAAAGCCTTGGCTTTTCCAAATTGAGGAACATTCTACAAAATATCTGACCACTACTTCTCCAAACTGCCAAGATCATGAGAAAACAAGGGAAGACTGAGAAACTGTCCCAGAGCAGCAAAGATGGGGGAGATATGAGGAGGAAGCGTGGCGTGCTACCTTGAACTGGATCCTGGAAGGGAAAGAGGTCATTTGTGGGAAAATTGGCAAAATATGAATAAGACGTGGAGTTTAGTTAACAGTAGTGCAGCAACGGTGGCTTCTAAGTTTTAACACTTTCACCACATCATGTGAGATCTTAACAGAGGGGAACTTGGGTGAGGAAATTCTTGGTAGCATCTTTGCAACTATTCTATAGATCTAAAATGATTCCAAAGTAATAGTTTATTAAAAAAAAAGACTTAGGTTTTCACTTCTGACTCTCTGGTTACCAATGGTGGTAATTCCCATCCCTCTGCTTCTTTCTTCTCATCAGAAGGACGCAAAGAGCAGCTCGGGCTTCCTAACACTGTCAGAGCTGAGAAAGGCATTTGACCAACATGGAGGCAACAGAAAGTCCAGGGGTTGCGAACACTGGAGCAGATACCATGACGTTACCCCGACACTAAGACTGTATTGGGCTCTGCAAGGGTCCATGACATGATCCTCGCCTTGAGGTGACTTTCCAAATGTTTAGTAGAGTTTGAGGCCACAGGAGGCAAGAAAGGAAGGTATATGATGTCTACTGAGTTCCTACCTTGTGTCTAACACTGGACCACATTAGAATCTCATAAGAACCTTCTAGACCCTCTGAGTGTAGGTGCTGTTCCCATTTGCAGAAGAGGTTCCCAAGTTCCAAGAGGAGAGTAGCTCCACCCCTTTCTTTGTTGACACTAAACTCCTCGACACCCCTCCCCTCTCCCTTCACGGCCATCCTTTATGACCAACTTCTCATGATGCCTTTGTCCCTTCCTCTCCCAGAGGGTGGGTGGGGGACATCTCTTGGGGGAGAATCCCAGAGGTTGGAATCAGCATTTGTGTCCAGGAGTGATGTTGGGTGACCTTGGAGAATTCCAATGACTTCAACTTGGAGGTCACTTGGAGAGTGATGTCCATTCTTGTCACCAAGCCTGTCTCTTTCTTCCCCCTCTCAAGCTTGTCACTGGGAATCTTTTGCTCAGAGGACTCCTGGTAAGGGTGCTGCCTTCTGCAGAGAAACACCCTGAGGCCCTGCAAGCCCTCACAGTGGAAGCTACTGGGGTCGGGAGGATCCAAGCCGCTGGCCTGAAAAGCCCATGCTTGCTGCTTCGGGGCGTTGCAGCCTCTTCTGCTGACTCAGACTTGCCTTGTCCTGGAAAAGGAATTCCTGCAAGTTTGTCTGTTTTAAAAACTGTTTATTTGCTTTGAGAAGGGCAGAGAGAAAGAGAAGGAAGCACAGAATCCAAAGCAGGCTCCAGGCTCTGAGCTGTCCACACAGAGCCTGACATGGAGCTTGAACTCAGAAACCACGAGATCGTGACCTGAGCTGAAGTCAGACACTTAACTGACTGAGCCACCCCGGCGCCCCTGAATGCCTGCAAGCTTTATCCTATAATCGACACATAGGAAACTCCAAACCCCTTTACCTTGGTCAGGTAAGTCTCCAGCCGCCTGAGCATCACTGGGTCAGATTCCACCCTAGAGATTGGGTCTATGCACTGTGTGTGTAGGGGTGGTGTGTGTGTGTAGGCATGTGTGTCCACATGAGTGTGTGTGTGTACATACATGCTTTATGAGAGGGGTGATAGCTTTGTGTGCTGGGGGACATGTGGGTTCAGGAGTCTTGCAGCCTGAAACAGATGCTTGCTACCCACTAGTCGTGTGACTTTGAACAAATCACTCTCCCTTTCTTGACCTGGGTTTCCTCTTTCATTGGACTGGTGGGGCTGGTAGTCTGATCTCCTGAGGTACTCCCGGGGTGGGAGGGGCAGGGGCTGCTGGCCCAACACTATGGAAGGGCTGAGAAAAGTTGGTTCCTTCTTCTCTATCTCTTGATTTTCTCCTGGGCCTGCCTGACCATGGGAGATCAGCAAAAGCAAGGCTGACCCCTTCTGGAGGGTGCGTTACATTTGGCCCTCTCTGGAAATGGCTGCTGGGCAAAGGTGGCAGGTGCAAAGTGCCAGGCTTCACCGGCCAGGGTTGAAGAGGGCCCTGGACAGGTGTACAAAAGGGCTGCTACTGCCCTTCGCCCTTGACCTCCGTAGGACCTGAATCACGACCCTCGCTTTCTCATGTAGCAGAAGCTAATCACACATGCTGCCTCTACGGAGGTCACATTTGTGGGGAGAGGGATTGCAAATACATTTTTAGGACACAAGGCAATGGGCTAGGACGGGGCTCAACAATGGCCCTGCAAAGGAACGACCGATTTGTCCTTTGAACTTGCACTTCATTGAGAAACAATAAGAGAGGGTGTGAGCCCTCCAGACCGAGGGGGCAGCAACAGGCCAGAGTAACATCAATGGCTGGTATTTCCGTAAACGCTCATGTACGAAGGTGCTGCCTTAGAGACCCACTGCATCTAAGCCCCGGACAGCCCTAGGACGTAGACACTACTGACGTTCTTTTATAGTTGAGGCGAAGAAGCCCGGGTGATTGGCTCAAGGATATAGAGTCAGAGTGACAGAGGCCAGAGCTCAGCCCTGTTTCCAGGCTGTTCTCAGGGTTCTCAACCAGTTACCAATCCCGTCCCCAGGACGTGAGGGGAAATTCGGCTTAGAAATTATTAGATGACATATGGCAAAGCTCTCCAAGCCACATTAGGACCTTTTGACTTCATTCTGGAGTTAATGAGGAGGATTCAGGTGTTTTATGGCCCAGAAGTGATCCTAATAGAACTGATTTTTTTTTTTTTTGAGAAAGTTTAACTCTGGCTTCAATGTGGAAGGTAGATTGGCAGTTGTTCAGATATAACCTTATAATAAACTCTTGGTTTTGTTTAATAACTACAATTGTGCCTGAAGTCCCCTCCCTACAAGATGGCAGATGTAAAAGCGCTTTCTGAAGTTAAGCGGGTTGTACGTTACAAGGTTATTATTAATATGGTATTAGGTTATTGCTCTATTTGGGGACAATTTCCTTTGTTCTCGGAAGACTTGGAACAGAGAAAAGTCTTCTCCATTGTTCAGCCCTTCGATGAACTGGTTTAAATTCAAGTTTTTGTTCCAATTTTAATGTCTTATGTAAGAGAGGGAAGTTGTGTTTACAATTCATTCTTGCTTCTGCAGGTGCTCCGCGGGACGGGACCCTGCACCTGGGAGCGCTAGCATTAATTTTGACAAAAAGGGTTTAAAAATATAAATGTCAGCCTCCACAGCGTAGTGAAGGTGGCAGTGGATGACAGAAGGGCATTCTAGGATGTCGCTCCAAATAGAACTCCAGATGCCTCCCGCACGCTCCCAGAGAGAACAGGCAGTCGCGCTGGCCTGGTTTGCTCGGCCCAAGTATTCTGTTACTTAGAAACTTTCTCTGAGGCTGGATGGTGTGGTGTGGAGTTGCCCAGACCAGACGGCCATCAGTCTTTGCTGCCTTCTAATTGGGTGGCCTTGGGCAAACCTCCTAAGTGCCCCGAGCCTCAGTCTCCCCTGCTGTAAAATGGGAAGAAGGGAATAAGTTAAATGAGTTGATATTTTGTAGAAGATGAACTCTGCAAGGGCAGGGATCCTATCTGTTTTGTCTTCCTTTCATCCAAAGCTCCTGATGTGCGGGGTTCTCAGTCATGGGGGCCACCTGCATGCCACACCCCTGCTGGCCTCCTGGGCAAACTCCATGCCAGGCCACGGAGTATAGACTCGGCATCTCCACGATGGGCTACACCCAAGTCTAGGTGTACAGAGCCTGTCACACCCACACCAGCATCTGTCCTGAGCCTACGGGAGCCATGCTCTGGCCATGAGTCGCCATCCCTGCCCTTCCCCTGGCAACCCTCCACCGCAGATTCATGTGCCTAAGCCCACCATCTCCTTCATTCTTACATCACTAGATAATTCCCCAGACCCACGTCCCCCATCCTGTACAACCTCACATATCCAAACTCCACTTTCTCCTTGACCCTGAGCAACTCTCCACCGCATCCCTGCTCCTGGTGCGGTCCGAGCTTTCCCCCAGCCACGACCATCCCCACCCACCCTCACCTCTTCTCCGAGTCTCTGTCCTTCACCTTCTAGAATTGGCTGGAGTGGCCTCCCAGCTCATGACTTCTTGCTAACCCTCTGTGACTCCAGGCCCCCCAGGGGCTCTCTCTGTATCATTGTCTCAGAATGGAAGGGCCTCAGGGTGGAGAGCCTTTCTTCTGTTTCCAGCCCATCATCGCCTCATCCTCCTCTTGAAAAAATGATGTCCCAGTCCTTTGACTAAACTTCCGACTTGCTGTTACCTCTGAGGGAGACAGGGTTTATCCTTGGAAGTGTTGAACTCCTGCTTTTCTGTCCCGGGCTCTACTTATGCTCTGCGTTCATCCTGAGTCGTTTCCACATCTACTTGAAATTTATCCTCTATCGCTACGTCCCGGTGCACTGAATCACACTGGTGACATGCGTCCAGGGGTGCAAGTCACACGCTTGGGGGCCCCTTTCTTTCTGCATCCACGTCCACCCTGTCAGCAACCCCTGCCGAGTGTACCCCTAAATCCCCATGGACAGCTCCCCTGCATGCCATCTTGTCCTGGACTGTGACAATAGCCTACTGGCTTGTCTGTCTTGGCCCCAGTAGTGTTGAGCAAAAATGTGTGTGTGTGTGTGTGTGTGTGTGTGTGTGTGTGTGTGTGTGTGTGTTTCTCTCTCTCTTTTATTATTTCATTCAGGAATATATATGAGGTACATGTAAGTCCTAACAAATAATGATAAAACCAACACCAATGGACTTGAGATATAAGGTTAAGGGCTAGAACATGACCAATCCTGTTGAAACCCTGTGTGTGCCTCTCCCTGACCTCAACCCTGGTCTCCTTTCCCAGAAATTGTTGGTTCTCCCAAAACCCAGTTTGTCGATTCCTCCATCTTCATAGAGAGTGTTCCCTCCATTGTACATAGTTTACGTTTGGGAACGATAGCCTATAGAGTCTTCTGAAAGTTGCATTTTGTCCTTATACTTATGTCTGGATACACACACACACACACACACACACACACACACACACACACACTGGAATATTATATTGCCATAAAAATGAATGAAATATAGGTACTTCTCTCACCATGGATGAATCTCCAAAGACAGGTGTCCAGAAAGACAGCTTTCGGAAGAACATTCACAATAGCTAAGCAGAATATCGATCTAGATCTAGATCTAGACACACGTACATATAGATACTCACCCACATAGTACACTGTGTGAGTCCATTCTCCTCGTAATGGACTGTTTTCAAGATGGTTTTTACAAACTAGTGCTGCCTGAGGATTCTTAGACATTTCTGACCCACATGTGTTTCTCTGTAATCCAGAGGAGTGGAATTTCTTGGTATAGACATCTTCGACTTGACTTTATGAGGATCCCAGTTCTCCAGATTCTCACTCCCATTTTTAAAAAAATTTTTTAGAGTTTATTTATTTTTGAGAGAGAGAGAGAGAGACAGACAGACAGAAAGACAGAGTATGAGCAGGGGAGGGGCAGAAAGAGAGGGAGATACAGAATCCGAAGCAGGTCTCAGGCTCTGAGCTAGCGGTCAGCACAGAGCCGGATGTGGGGCTCAAGCTCGGGAAAGGTGAGATTGTGACCAAGGCCAAAGTTGATGCTTAACCAACTGAGCCACCCAGGTGCCCCTCTCACTCCCATTTTTGTATCATTGAGGATGGGATAGGTTGTGGTAACATACAGACCCCAAACATGTAATGGAAGAATATTCAGCCCTTTATTTCTTCCCCCTAATAACTGTCCAAGGAGCGTGTTCCTGCTAGGAGCAATTTTACTGCCTTTTGTCATTCAGGGATGCAGACTGACCAAAACTCCATCCTTTAAATACCTGGCTTTCAAGGCCACCCTGGGAGTCTCCATCCTGACCCGAATATGCAAGACAAGGTGGAAAATGGCACCCGTGACTTTAGTCGTGTGCTCTGGCTGGAGCTCACATTGGAGGCTGCCCTTGTCTATGCCAGTAGCTGACAAACACCATTTCAGTCTACAACCATCCCCCCCTCTCAAAAACAAGAGGAAATAGTGAACAGTTAGTACTCTTGGTCACAAATTGGCCTCATCCTACATTAAAATTTGCTCTCTGGTGGGTATAAAAGAATCTCTTATTGAAAACTCAACTTGCATTTCCCTGCCTACCCATGAGGCTATGTCTGGGTGCCCTACACCACTCACGTCCCCTCCTGTGACTTGCCTTCTGGTGACTGTTGTCCAGGTTTTAAGAGTTACTTGCTTGTTCTGCATATTAATCTGTAGGCTCGAGTTCTGTTTTGTTTTTGGCCTGGTGGATACCGATCCTCTTTGGGTTCTGTGTTTGCAAGACCTTCTGAATTGTGATTTGCCTTTTATGCTCCCCTCAGGGTGCTTCCTCCTGAATAGTCCTGATTTCAGTGTGATCAATTAGATTATTTTCCTTTATGATTTACACTTTTAAAAAATTGTTTATTTATTTATTTTGAGACAGAGAGAGGGTGTGAGTGCAGGGGCGGGGCAGAGAGAGAAAGGGAGAGAGATCCCAAGCAGGCTCTGTGATGTCAGTGCAGAGTCCAAGGTGGGGCTTACTCTCATGAACTGTGAGACCACGACCTAAGCCCAAATCAAGAGTCGGACCCTTAACCAACTGAGCCACGCAGGCGCCCCAGTGATTTACACGTTTTAGTGTTTTAAGATAGCCATCTTTACCTTGAAGCAAGACGGTTTCTTATGATTTCTTCTGAAAGTGTTACAGTCTCTTGTCTGCCTCACAATCTTCACTCTAGCTGTAGTTGATGTGTCCGACGGTACAGATGTGCATGTGGCGTAAAGAACCGAGGCTCGTTCTCCTCACGTGAGCTATCAATGCTTTCGGTCCTATTTATGAGCTCTCTCGCCCTTCTCCTCCCTTATCGATGATAACATCTGTTAAGTAGCAGGTTTTCCCATTCGTGTGGATTTATTTCTCTTCTGTCCTATTAACGACGGTCTGTTTTTGTGCCCACGAAGCCACACCAGTGGTTTCTTTACAAAGCACCCAGAACAACGTGCTCTAAGTGAGATTCAGCCAGGCCACACCTCCTGCCTCAGCGCCCAAACAATACGGACGCGGTGTGAGTTTATAATAGAAGTCGTGCCCATCACCCAATGCAGTTCTTGGCGCCTGGTCATTGTCATTTTCTGGGTGAGCATCTGCAGGACAAAGAGATCCCCAGTCTCTGGCCTGACACCAGGGAACTCAGACCTTTTTAAACGAGTAGAAGTATGACTGTGAAAGTATCCCATGGGCTCAGACTATGGGAAGGGCACATGCTTGTCTCCCCAATGTCCCTTAATCAATGTGACCTCTCCTGCCTCCCAGCTGCCTAAGGCTGTATTGTGACAGTCAGTGACACCTTGTGTGTTCTCTCAGGCACCAGGTTGTCTCAGTCAGGGTACTGCATGCTAGATGCTGTAACAACCAAGCCCAAAACTGTGGCTTCACAAAATAAAAGTGGCTAACACACGTATGTGCATGTGTGCACACACAAACACGTGAGTTAATTTCCCATGGATTTCACAATGGATCTGGGTCTGGTGGCTTTCCTGACCCGTCCCCTCTCTGACCAGTAACTCAGGGGTCTGGGTGCTCCCCATGACAAAATTCTGCCATATAGAATGGAGACAGAGCCACCGAAGGCTCTAGAGGGAGATTCAAAAGCCTAGACTTTGAAGTCCATACATCTTCCAGACCCACGTGTCATTAGCCAGAACTGGTCACATGACTACCATGTAACTGCAAGGGAAGCTGGGAAATGTAGTCTTCTTGCACCCAGGAATGAAAGCCTCGGACTAGGCTCTGCCACACCAACCAGGACCTTAGCTCTTTGAGGCAGAACCTTCTCTCTACATCTATCCCGTTGCCCCCTGATGTGGTAAACCTAGCAAAGAAACTGCAGGCTTTGGGATCAGAATGGAGTTTGGGTTTTATCCACCTGCTAAGGCTTTTGTAACCTTGTTAGCTCTTTGAACCTTTATAATCACACCCAGGTAGAGGCCGAGAGGGACTCAGACTCATGTCCGGTTTACCCGGGCCCACCGCCTGGTCGTGGGCTCAGATGTAGAAGACTTCCTGCAAGCGCTGGCCTCCGCAACACGCTCCCATTGTGCGGTTTAAACCGGCTGCGTGGAGAGGGGCGCATCTGACGACGCACATGAATCCCCCTGCTTCTTTGCTGCTACCATAAAATGCCTGGAAACCAGACCTTTCCCAAATTCCAGCTTCATGACAGGCCCCATTCATTTTCTGTTTGTTGACATTGTATAGCTTGTTTCCTACCAGTGCGGCCATTGTGCCCGGCTCCCCTGGGGTCGGATGTTTTATTTTCCTTTGGCAAAGCTCCCTCCATTCTTTTCCCCACTGTAAGGGCCTGGCAGAAACACAGGCTTCCGTGAAATGGCCATCAGATCGCTGTGTGGTTTGGCCCGGCTTGGCTGTTTGTCTCTCGGGCACCAGTCAATTCAATTAAACAAGGTCAGAGCTGTGTTGGCTAAAGTTCTTGTAACTACTTTTCTAAATTTTCACCTTATTGGAAAAAGCTACGCCGCAGTAGGAAGGGCATTGGTAATAATTTGATCTCAACTACGTACAAAAACATAGACACATGTACATATAGAAACATCCCCCGCACCCCCCATACACAGTGCAAAGAAAGACTAGAAGGAAATATGCCAACATATTTATAGTTGTTATCTCTGAGCAGTAGTGCTTTGGTTTATTTTATTCACTTGTCTATACTGTTCTGTACTTTGCTTTTTTAAAATTTTTTGAATGTTTACTTATTTTTGAGGGAGAGAGAGAGAGACAGACAGAGCATGAGCAGGGAGAGAGGGAGACACAGAATCGGAAGCAGGCTTCAGGCTATGAGCTGACAGCTGGAACCCACAGACTGCGAGATCATGACCTGAGCCAAAGTCGGATGCTTAACCGACTGAGCCACCCAGGCGCCCCTTCTGTACTTTTCAAATCTTTCAAAATGGGCCATTATCACTGCAATTCACACAGGAAATGAGTGTCGTGTTCGCAGTGAACTAAGGAGGGTTTGGTGAAGTGATTATTTGAAGAGGTTCAGGAGTAAGGTCACTGTATTAGTCCGATAGAGGAGGTAACCTGCAGTGACAAAGCTCAGCTTGCTCCTTGCTGATGCTACATGTTTAGAAAGGTCCCCATGCTCTGCTGTGCCCTCTGGGACCCGGGCTCAGGGAACCGCCTGGCTCTGAAATGTCGCTCATGGCTGTGACCAAACACAAAGCAAGCTCTGGCAATTCCTCACTGGCAGCCGGAATATGTGTGTCCAAAATATGCACTTGGGTCCTGCCTGATGAGGAAGCCAGAAAGCGCGCTCCTCACTAGGTCCAGAAAGAGCCTCAGGGCTTGGCAAACAGCCCTAATCATGACACACGGTCAGCAAGAGACAGTGACACACGCTGTGACTGGCAACAGTGGGAAGCTGTTAGCACCTGGAAGGCTGCACTCTGGGGGAAACTGAGGCTGGTGGGAGGAGCCACCATCTGATCTTCCAGACGTGCCTCTTAAACAGAACCCACCAGAACCCAGGGGTCATAGGAGCCTCGGGAGCATTGTTGTCATGGGCAGCTTCCTTGGACACAAGACCCAGCAGAGAAAACCAAAGTGTGCATTCGGAAGCACGGCCGGTATTCTTGGTGTCATTAGAAAACAAAGTGTTAGTGACCTAGAAACACAGCTCAGGGGACTAGAGATCAAGAAGCATTCAACACATCGTCATCCGACCATGACCCTGAGTCAACCCTGGCTTGGCTCTGGGGCTGTAGCAGATTATTGGGCACCACCTGTGCTTCTGAGGAGTCACAAACTACATGGGGAAGGAGAGGTGTAACCAACAACTCAAGCACAGACTGGATGCCAAGGAACATTCTTCAGGCTCGTTCGAAACTAGGAAATTCTGTCATTTGCAGCAATGTGGGTGAACCTGGAGGGCATTACGCTATGTAAAATAAGCTAGACAGAGAAAGACAAATACTGGAATCTTAAACAAAACAAAAGATTGAAATTGGAGTCTAGAAAAGTGACCACTGGGGGCTGGGGGCTGGGAAAATAGGGAGAGGTTGGTCAAAGCCTCCAATCTCAGGTCTGAGGATCTCATACATGGCATAGTGAGTATTGTTGCTAACGTTGTATTGTATAGTTAATATTTGCTAAGTAGAACTTGAAGGTTCTTACCATAACAAAGGCGACGGTAAACTGGCCAGATGATGGATGTAGTAATTAACTGCATGGGGTGAGGGGACCCTCTCACAGAGTATCAAATCACCTCCTTGTTTACTTACAAAGTATGTAAATATCCTACAATTTTTTATTTTTCAGTTACACCTCACTAAAGCTGAAAAAAGCAAGCACGGGGTGGGGAGTGGTGTGCCAGAAATGTAGACCTGGGTGCTGAGACCAACTGAGGGCTCACTACCAGCAAGCCTGGCAGAATGGTCTGGATAAACCCATTTCCCCCTGTTCAGGTTTCCTGTCTGCAGAGCAAGGCTCCTCAGCATCCAGCTTGGGGACCCGCAAGTACAGTGACAAATGACCCTGTGCGAGGCAAGCAGGGCTCATGCTGACTCATGACTCAAACACTGACTGACCTTAGCATGAGGTTGCATGTTTGCCTGATTCTTTAACATTTTATTTTATTTTTTGAGAGATAGAGACAGAGTATGAGCGGCGGAGGGGCAGAGAGAGAGGGAGACACAGAATCTGAAGCAGAGAGCATGACCTGAGCCAAAGTTGGACACTCAATCGACTGAGTCACCTAGGCGCCCCTACCTGATTCTGACTTTTTTCCCTCCCTACTGGCTTTGGGAGGGTTTGTGGGTCAAGGTCTGTGCTAATTTGCATCATCTGTCTGCATGTGCATGTGTGTACACGCGGAAAACTGCACACACTCCTTCCTCTCTCTGCTGTTCCTCCTTCCCCCGGCAAGCCTGAAACGCACCTTTCTCGCACAGCACAGAAAAGGCTGGGTGGAACTAGTTTACTCCATTAGCTGAAGAAGCGCTGGTGATGAATTATGAATGACCAAACGTGTCTTAAATCATAAAGAAATCCAATTTAAGTTTCTACACACAGTTCAAAGTCTGCTTTTAATCTATATTTTGCTTACACCTATTGTGCGTCCTAGTAGGTTTGGCACAGAGAAATGAGAAGCAAAATGTTGTGGTTTTGCATCAAGGAGATATTGACTGATACTCTTTGTTGCTTTTGTAGAGAAAGGCCTCTTTTAGTTTTTCATTTTCCTCTTTCTCTCTGTGTGGAGGTGAATGTGCGCATCGCTTAATATCCAGAAGAAGTAAGTCTCACATCAGCCCAGGAGAAACAGCCAATTGCTAGTTTTTATTCACTTCTGCTATTGGGCTGGGTCCAGAGGACTCTCAGGCATGAGCAAGAATTCAGTGCCTTTCTAACGGCATGTGCTTCATGTTGGTGGAGAGCCACCCTTATGTTTCAACTATACCTATGAAAGACGCTGCTTTAGGGGGGGATAGCCATCAGAATTTGGTTGGAAAAATGGCAATCATTCATGAATTCTCGGTATGAACGGGGTTTTCTTTATAATTAAACTTTTCATTTTACGGTAATTGGAGATTCACGTATAATTTATGTAATACAGAAAGATCCCATGTACACTTGACGCAGTTTCCTGCATTGGTAACATCTTGCAAAAGGCAGTGGTGTATCCCAACCAGCGTTTCCACTTTGATGCAGTGCAGAGATCATATCTAGATTCCCCGGTTCATGAGTACTCATTTGTGTGTATGTATGTCCTTCATTCTGTGCGATTGTAGAACATGTGTGTATCCACGCTGCAGTCAAAGTATAGAATATCTCCACCGCCATGAGCCTCCAGGGTCTCACTTGCCCTCCCCTCCCCCATCCCTCCAACATCTGGTTAACTACTCTTCTCTTCTCCATTTCTATCATTCTTTCACGTCAATCATGTTCTATACATGGAATCACGCCAGTATAACCTTTGGAGATTGATTTTGTCCAAGCTGTGGCAACTATCAATGGTTTGTTCTAGTTTATCACTAAATAGTATTCCATGGTGTGGATGCATCATGGCTTTTTCAACTAACCGCCCACTGGAGCATCTGGGTTCTTTCTGGATATTGGGAAGAAGCTGTGATAAACATATAAGTACAAGTTTCTGTCTGAACGTAAATTTTCACTTTGTGAGGATCGGCCTCCTAGAGTACAGCTTCTGGGGCCCAGGTTATCACATGTTTCGCTTTTTGAGACTCTGCCAGACCACGTTCTGGGGTGGCTGCACCATGTTGCCTCCCAAACCAGTAGGGGGAGGGGTGGACCAGCTGGTCCACGTCCTCGCCACCATGTGGCGGGGTTCCCGCTGGGTGTTGTAGCTGTTCTGATGGGTGTGTGGTGAGATCCCAGGACAGTTTTACTTCACGTGTCCCTGATGCCTAATGATGCGGGCATCTTTTCAGGTGCTCCTTTGCCACCTGGATATCTTCTTTGGTGAAATGCCTGTTCATGCCTTTTGCCCATTTCCTAACCAGAATATTTGCTTTTTTCACTGTGGACTTTCGAAAGTTCTTTATAGAGTCCAGATATATCTGGATGCTGTTTTTTCTCCCCCCCAGATATGTGATTTGCAAAGATTTTTCTCCCAGTTTCCAGCTTACCTTTTCAGCCTCTTAGCGGGGTCTGCGCAAAGCAGAAATTTCTAACGTTGGTTGAGGTATGATTGATTGACTTTTCCTTTTATAGGTCACATTGTTTTGTGTCAAGTCTGAGATCTTTTTGCTTGGCTCTTGCTCTTGAAAATTTTCTTTTTTCCTCTCTAAAAGCTTTCTCGTTGCATATATTACCTTTGAGTCCCTGATTCACTCGAATGAACTTCTGTATAAGATGTGAGGGTTAGGTGGAAGCCCATTTTCTTTTGCCTGTGGATGTCCAGACCATCTTCTGAAAAGGTCATCTTTCCTCCTCCGAATTGTATTTGCAGCTACATCAAAAATCCTATAAGCCTATGGGTGGAGGTCTATCTTGGATCCCTCTTCCATCCTAGTGATCTACGTGCCCCTCCTTGACACCAAATCACACCGTTGTGATTATTCTAGGGATACAATAAGGTTTACTGTTGAGTAGAGGGATTCCTCCTACATGATTCTTCGCAAAGCAGAAATTTCTTCTGGTTCAAGGTTGATTTAGCTGTGCTGGGGCCTCAGCCTTCCTATAAACATTTAGAATTCGTTTGCTTTATCTTTAAAAAGCACTTATTTTAGGTGTTCTCCTATTTAAGGTTTTCTCAATAAAGAACCAAAGCCTTTGTAACTACTTGGAGGCCTGCAGGCCTGAAAGGCAGCAAAGTTCCCTCTGACCCTCTCAGCGGCAGGGTTCAAGCAGGGGCTCTGGAGGGCCCCCCAGAAGGCCGTTATCAATCTCAAGAACCGCAGGAAAGCTGCTACGCACTCTCCCCATGGGCTGAACCAAAACAAGTGACTCTTGAGGTCAACTTGGAGTAGCCTTGTCGGTCAGGGCCCGGACACACACAGGGCGGCACTGTCTGGGTTTAAGAGTTTGCTGTCAGGTTTCTGAGTGGTTGGTTAAGAAAACACTGGTGAAGGGAGAAGTCTTCTCGCAGAGCACCATTTTCAGAGGGACAGAGCTCTCTGGGAGTGGATCCGTAAGCCCTGGGGAGTGGTTGGTGCCCCTACGCATTTACTCCCTCATTGGCACAGTGGAATGGTGTGCTGAGCAGGCTGATGGCACCACGGGGAAGCCATGAGGCCTCAGACACCATCAGGTGGGGAGGGGAGTGGGTGTGTGAAATGCAGGGGCAGGGGGGCTGGATGGTAGGGGGCCTGTGGGTGGCAGACAGAGAGAGGGAGAACATGCAGTCATTGATGGTCACAGGGGACCCTGCAGGGAAAACAATGTCTGTGCTGAGGCCTAAGAGTCACCCTCTGGTGAGTGGGGGCAGTTGAGGGAACCTACTAGAACCAAGGAGGAAGACTCAGCCTGGATATGCTAATGGGCTGACCTGCAGGCACCGGGCGGCAATTTCAGTCTTCCAACAGAAAGCTAGAGAGGTAGGTTGGCAAGCCCAGACATACTTTCTGCGTTTCCTTGTTCCCTCCCACAAAGCCCAGCACTTCGTGTTTTAAAAGCAGCCAGGAGGTTATGTACTCCAGCCCTTTTTCTCCTCAGCCCTGGAACCCACTGACACCCTTTAAGAACTGGAAAGGGGCGCCTGGGGGGCTCAGTCGGTTAAGTGTCCAGCTTTGGCTCAGGTCATGATCTCACGGTTCATGGGTTCGAGCCCCGTGTCGGGCTCTGTGCTGACAGCTCAGAGCCTGGAGCCTGCTTCTGATTCTGTGTCTCCCTCTCTCTCTGCCCCTCCCTGCTCATGCTCTCTCTCTCTGTCTCTCAAAACATCTGTGTCTCCCTCTCTCTCTGCCCCCTCCCCTGCTCATGCTGTCTCTCTCTGTTTCTCAGAAATAAATTTAAAAACATTTAAAAAATTAAAAAAGGAAAAGGAACTGGAGAAGACACTGATGCGTCTCTTCAGAAGAGAAAACAGTGTCATGGGTCACGCTTGTCTCACTCAGATGAGGTGTTTTTACCGCATCCGCCTCTCAGATGACACGTCACTTCCTATTTGTAACGGGGAGCCAAGTTAATGTGGCTCCAGCCCTCATAAGGCCACTCAGAGCGCCTCCAGAGACTAACACGGTTGTTTAAGCGTCACCATGGCAGGGCTCAGAGCTAGCTGTGACTTGGGCCCTGTGTGTGAGGGTGCCCACGGTGCACGCTGTCCACATGAGCCGGGCGGCAGGGCAGCTCTGAGAGGTGGCCCCGTCTCCTCCCTGGGGGCAGTCTCCTAGGCTGTTCCTCGGGCAGCGGGCAAGCCAAGGGCAGCTGGGTGGGGGCAACAGAGGAGGTGATAACTTACAACTCCTGGTCAGATGGGCGGAGCCGTACCCGGTGCAGACACCCGGGAGAGCGGCTTGAGTCGGGAGAACTGGGATCACGTGGAGCCGGAACGATGTCCCAGGGGGCAGGTGGCATGGTCACTTGGAGGGCTGAGCCCCTCAGTGGAGAAGTTGGTCATCTTTACTTGGCTCCTCAGAGCCTGGCGTGAAGGATCTGCCTTGCGTCCAGTGTGCTTCCTGCCCCAGGATCACACTCTGCATTCGTTTCCTCGGGCTTCCTACCCAGTGACTGAACGCAGAGGCTCCAGACAACAGACAAGAATTCTCTGAATGTTCTGGAGCCCGGAGGTCCCCAGTCGAGGCGTCAGCATGTTGGCTCCTCTGGAGGCTGCGAACAGTGTCTGTCCCACGCATGCCTCCTGGCTTCCGGTGGCGGGTGGCAAACCTTCACCTTCTTTACCTTCTAGCTGTGATTCCGTAACTTGTCTCCCTTTTCATCTAGACTTCTGATCTACAGAACCTCGAGCTAATATGTGGCTATTTTGTCAATCCCCTAGGTTTGCTGTAATTTGTTAGACAACACAGAAAATTAATACACTTAAATAAGCCATGAAACCCCAAATACTTTATTTTATTATTTTTATTACATGTTTAATGTTTATTTATTTTTGAGAGAGAGAGACAAAGAGAGAAAATGAGGGGGGAGGGGCAGAGAGAGGGGGAGACACAGAATCTGAAGCAGGCTCCAGGCTCCGAGCCGTCAGCACTGAGCCTGACATGGGGCTCAAATCCACAGACCGTGAGATCATGACCTGAGCTGATGTCAGACGCTTAACTGACTGAGCCACCCAGATGCCCGCCCAAACGTCCCCATTTTATTAGAGGAAGTGAGGGGCCCCCTGGCTGGCTCAGTCAATTGAGAAACTGCCTCTTGATTTTGGCTCACTTCCTGATCCCAGGGTTGTGGGATGGAGCCCTGTGTCGGGCTCTGCACTGAACATGGAGTCTGCTTAAGATTCTCTCTCTCTCTCTCTCTCTCTCTCTCTCTCTCTCTCTCTCTCTCTCTCCACCCCCAGTCCCTTTCCCTGCCCCCTCCCTTGCTCTCTCTCTAAAAACGAAAAACAAAGGAGGAAGCTGATGGGTCCTCTTGCCTAAGCTGAACCTGTCAGTGGCAGGGACAGGACTCGGGCTGAGATTGTTAAGCTCCCAGTCTGCTGCCCCACTGTGCCACATGGCCACATGTATTTAACCAAAGGGTGCCAGTGGCACATGTTTCTTACTCAAATTACTCAACCATTTGATCTACTTATTTAAAGGTGCAAAAATTGCTCAAAATAATAGCAAGGGGGGCATGCAATATTATTGCCTTCATTGGCCCTTAATGGAGGACTTGAGATGGAGCAGGTGTGTACAGTCAATTATGTGAGGGTGCGCCTGGGTCGCGGCGGCCTGCAGGCCTGGGACCTTTGGTCCTTGCAGTTGAAAAGGTGACAGGCTATGGCTTACTGATCCCATGCGATGGGTTTGGTCTAACTTGCATGATGATAACAGGACCTAGTAAATTGTAAAGAAATGGCAGAAGCTAAGCGATGGTCACCTGTAAGCTATTAATGTAATTGTGTTCCTGAAGCCGTCTTCCTTAAACTACTTGAGTGGTGATTTCAGATTGAACTGGAGTCACAGCCCGGGGAACAACTCACTCCCTGGTCTCAACCTGGGTTGGAGTCAGCAGCGTCCGGTGCGCATTGAGCTCGCTGCTCTCCTGTTGAAATTCCATAATCTACGAGGTGCTCTCAGTCATGAAGTAGCTCATTATTAAAATATAATATTAGGTTCGTGTGTGATTATTATTTTAATGCAGTTCTCCGTTGACTTACACAAGGAGGCCCAAAGTCTTCAGGCCGCACTCTCCATTCTCCTACAGTAAAGTTAATTTATACCAAGAGGATAAAAAATTTGATTTATTTTACAACAGATCAGTAATTGTGCTCTACAAATAAGTTCGTAATGATAATCAACAGCATTTTCAACATAATTTAATTTGTCTTCTCCCGAGAGGTAGTTAAATGCAGTAATAATAACACCAGTGTTATGGACTCTGCAGCAGTTAATCATGGTCTGAATATGCAGACAGCCCCAATATTGTATTGACAGAAATTAAATTAACCATCAGCTTGGGCAATCAGTGGCTATACGGCTATTAAAAGCAATAAAGGCAGCAAACCCCGACCGTTGCCAATTACATTTTGACATATACAAGGGAGAGGACAGATGCTTTTGATCTGAGATTTTTATTTCGATGAAAATAAGACAAGAGAGTAGCACCTTGAACTTGGAAGGCCTTTTCCCCAAGGTTTGCTGAGCACGGAAATGATTTCTCCTGTGTGGCCTTTTCCAACTGTTTTCTTTTTGTTAAAAGATGAAATCATGGGGCCCCTGGGGGCCTCAGTTGGCTAAGCATCCGACTCTTGACCTCAGCTCAGGTCTTGATCTCAGGGTTGTGAGTTTGAGCCCTGACTTGGGTTTTGCACTGGGTGTGAAGCCTACTTTAAAAAAGTAAAAGATAGAATTGAGTGGTTAGAATTCATAGTTGATTGAATTTGAAGACATCCCTCTAATGCTTTTTTTGGTGCCCTTACCAGTTCCCTGTTTTTTGTTTTTTGTTTTTTTGGTGTGGTTTTGTTTTGTTTTTCTCTAGACACCGTGACGTTGGACACAGGCACATGACAAGGGCACAATTTTAAGGGAGAGCAGGGGAAAAAGAAATCTCATATTTTTGAGCTTAGAAAGGTTCTCATTTAATAAGCTCAGTGATGCTCTAGCAAGACAGTGTTTTTCTATTTTCTGGAGGAGATTCTGAGCTGGTTTAACTAGGTGCCCAACCAAATATAAGCACTGGGATGAGAGGAGAGTTCCTTCCTTCTCTTTCTTTTGTTCCTTCTTTTTTGTCCTTCCTCCTTCCATTTGTTCCCGCCTTCTTCCCTCTCTCCTTCCTTCCGTACTGCTTTCCCCAGCACACCACCCTCCTCCTTAGGAGAGATTTCAGTCCTCAGCCTTCACACCAGGAGATTGTCCAATGGGATTGGTTGTATGGGCAGCCTGGCTGAGCCACAAATTCTATACTGGTTTACTCCACTGAGTGATCAGTGGGCACCATATTAGCTGTGCTTGATGGGAAGACGTTCTTGCTGGACATTGGTAGCAGGAGTATCCTTTGACTGTCCTGGTCAGTGACCTTGGGCAGAGTATGGTCAGTGAGAGACTGGACCACCTGTGGACCTGGAGGTGGTTCCTGTGCAGTTATCTGGTACTAGGAACAATGAGATTTCAAGTTCAAAGTTGGTTGGGGTCTGGATCCCAGGTCAATCTGTCTACACTGTTTCCCTGAGTCCTCTTATTTCAGGCCCCATGGACCTCTCCTTCCCTTGCGACCTCATCCCTTCCTCCAGTCTGGAGAAGACTTGAGTTTGGCAAAGTTGCTTGGCTCTCGTGGTAGATGATGTATTAGCATCCCCATCCCAGAGACGTCCACATCCTAATAGTGCCCAAAATCTGTGGATGTGTTCCTTTACGTGGCAAAAGGACTTCGTGGGTGTGGTTAAGTTGAAGGCCTTGATGTGGGGCGAGGGTCTGGGATATCTGAGTGTCTCACTGTCAGCACGTAAGGGTCTGCATAAGACGGAGGCAGGTGGTTCAGAGAAAAGAAAAGGATATAGTGATGGAAGCAGAGGGAGAGAAGGAGATACATCAATGGTCAGGGTCAGGGAGAGATTCCATGACGCTAGTAGCCTGCTTTGTAGAGAAGGGGCGGAGAGCCAAGGAGTGCCGGTGGCTTCTAGAAGCTGGAAAAGGCCAGGAAATGGAGTCTCTCCCAGATCCTCCAGCGGGAGCTTGGCCCTGCTGACCCTTTGATCCCCTCCCAGGGCAGTCAGGGCAGACTTCTGACTGCTCAACTGTAAGACCATGAACTTGTGTTGTTTGGAGTTTAAGGCCATTTGTTACGGAGGCAATAAGAAATGAATACAGCGCTTCATCTTTTTTTAAACCTATTGTGTATGAAAAGCTCTGCATCGGCTGAGTCCTCCATGCCCTCAGCTTTCTAAGCCCCAAAGCCCAGGTGCTTGCAAATCCAAAGTGTTGGCTTGGTATTTGAAACAGAACAGTATCTCCTCTGATTTTCTGCCACATTGTCCTTCCCCTGAGCCTAGGGAAGTCACTGATGGGATGGCAGGAAGGGCCAAGAAAACAGGGAAAGGAAAATTCCACCAAGTTTTCAGAATGGCATCCTAGCATGCTGTCACACTGTCACAACAGGTAGGAGGTTTCTGTTATGTCCAGTGTGTCCTCTCCTCTGAAGGCACTGAGTCCCAGCCTGCCCAGCTGGCCACGCAGTGCAAGGCTTTGCCGGTCCCCAGGGTAAATGGCTTAGTTTGCCCATAAGTGGGGTATCCAGCTCAGCCCAGTTTTCCCCTTGTTTTAGCACTGAAGTCCCGGAGTCTCAGGACTTCCTCAGTCTCAGGAGAGCTCAAGAGGTTAGTGACTCTTGCCAAGGAGAGGTTGCTGAGCCAATGCGACCTCCAATCATCACCCAGCACTGGTTTGCAATCTGTGTTCCAAAGAGCCTTAGGAGGTCCATGCTCAGGGTCCCCGGGAAAGTAGAAGGGTACACACGACAGCTTCAAGCTCCTCCCTCTTGCTTTAAGCAGAGTGACCTGCTGTATCGGGCTACATTGCAAACAATAGTTTTTGGCCAAAGACAAAGGCAAAGATAAGCATGAAGAACACTGATACGACACGTGACCATCACACAGATGAGAAAGCTGAGGCTGTGACTCCACCCATGCTGGGGCTAGCACCCCAGGCCAAGGCTCAAGGGTTCTGCCGGCCTCTGGAACTGGAAAGGTTACTGTTGTGTCTATCAGGTGACAGAATCCCTACTTTCACCCAAGAGAACACCGTTTAGAAATGCCATTGTAAAGTGGCTATTTCATTCATACCTTCGCCACCATTTCAGGTCATAGAAGGTGGGCCAGGCAGAAAAAGGAGGAGGGAGTGTCGTTTGGAAATATATCCCTAGAGTATTTTTCAACAGCGAGCTCTGCAATGCAGAGAGTACCCGGCACAGGGGGGAGAGCCAGGGCCTCTGCCCTCACAGAGATAGTCTAAGAGAGGGGCGTGCCCGTCAATAGCTGGGCTACCAGGATGGTCCCATTTGAGATGGCAGAGCGCAAAGGCGGTTTCAGAGTCCAGAGGAGGGACGTCGAGCTGATTTTGGGGTTTGAGGGGAGGGCATGAAAGGCTTCTCAGAGGAAGCTGAGACTAAAGACTTGGCAAGTGAACCAGGCACACTTTAGATTCCCACAACAGGCCCAAGAACAAGACCCTGTTCAATAAAAAGATGTGCCCCTTTAACAGATACTAACTTGGGCCCAGAGAATTTGAAGGACTTGCTTCCAGGACCAGGTCTTTCTAGTGGCAGATTCTGATCAGAACACAGGTGTCTCCATTCCATTCTAAATCCACTTGGAGAGAGGTAGGGTGGGGCTCTGCCTCTTTAAGAGGACTCTGGATGGGCAGAAAGGAACATGGCGGCACTGCATTCCCTGAAGAATTAGTAGACAGCCATTGAATGACAGTGACTTTAGGACTCAAATTACTTTTTCCTGCTCTGAGGATGTGCTGAAGGAATTTGTACACCTATCTCCTGCCCTAATACAAGATTCTTTGGAGGGCCCTACCAGCAGAAGAGAAGGCCTCTCCGACAATTGATTTTGCTACATGGAATATTTCAGAATGAGCTTAATGCTCAACCTCTTTAAAAGAATCACACTTTTATTTTATTTGTTATACACACTTACGAAACTCTAGACATTGAGTTCACATTAAGATTTGGTCCAAGGGGTACCTGGGTGGCTCAGTTGGTTGAGCATCCAACTTCAGCTCAGGTCATGATCTCACGGTTCGTGGGTTCGAGCCTTGCATCGGGCTCTATGCTGACAGCTAGTTCAGAGCCTGGACCTCAGATTCTGTGTCTTCCTCTCTCTCTGACTCTCCCCTGCTCACTCTGTCTCTCTCTGTCTCTCAAAAAGTAATAATAATAATAATAAACCTGTTTTGGTCTAAGTTTCTCCAGAGTTCTTATTTTCAGTTTTAGCCATGGCTCATCCACAGAGGTTAAAGTCCTGTTTGAAAATATGACCTTCATGTGAAAATCTTACTTAGAAAAGGGAGACAAGTGATTTATAGCCTCTGGATTTATGAACATGATAAGACACACCCAGCAGACCCTTACAGTTTGGAGCTGGTATCAGCTTGTGAATCAGCTTGGAGTTTGGAGTTGGAAAGTATGATTTTCTATCTTCTTTTTGAAAAGCCATGCAGGTTTGACATGAAATCATTTCGGCTTCTTATGATTAATGAAAGAACAACCAACTAGAACTTTCAAGAAATCAAAAATGTTAGTGACATTTATATAATTATTGGTCAAACTCAATTTGATCTTAGGGATTCCTTGGGGTCATATATTATAAGACCGTGATGATAGAATAAGTATGTGTCAGCAATAAAATGCATTTTAAGACAATATATTGGACACTTAAGGATATCAATAGGCCATAAAGTGAGGAGCCAGTGTTGGGGAGGAGGTTTTATATGCCCCCTTGGCTTACACTGACGGAGGGGTCAAAGTGTTAAGGTGATGCCATGAATTGATCTGGGAAGATATTTTCTAGATTATGGAGACTTTGAGGATCAAGGAGCATAACTCTAAGTGGATAAAGCAAAAGAAACCTCAAAGTGGATCGATGATAGGTCTAGGGCTTTGCAGATGGTTCTGGAAAATGATTCAAGGTGGTTTTGTCAGACAGCTCATGGTGGTTCCACATTTAGGAAGCTCTTCTGGGCGATAATCAAATTATCTCAACATATTTTTCCAGCCCAAACTGAGCACCTACTGTGTACCTAAATGTGCTGGGCCCAGAGGTTCTAGAGATGAATCAGCAGAGCAGCACCTGGTGTCTCGGAGGTTGGCTTGTGATGTATACACAGGTTGGGATGCGGTTCAATGGAATGAGAGAGTCGGTGTATTTGGAGATGATGGGGTGCGATCGATGCGAAGTCAGTGCATGCGAAATGGCTTTGAGGTGAGCCTGGAGGCCAGGGAGGGTTTTGAGGGGAGCCACGAGTGTCTGTGGCCCAAGCATTCGCACCTCTGCGCTCAGATGATCCATTCCTGCAGGTTCACGGCAGGTGACTGGCTTGCGTAACCAAGGGACGCCATGTTGAAAGCATAGGGAAGAGTCTGCAGGGATGAAAGAAAGGCTGAATGACCATTTTTCTGTAAAAACCCAGAAATGGGGTCATGCCGGGGATCTACGCTTTGGGGACACCCAGACTGTCTTTGCAAGAAGTCATCGGGTGGTGATAAAACCAGTCGGCAGGTGAGAACCTTGGTGCAGGTTGCATGTGGGCAGAGCCTGGGCTAAGAGATATGTCAATCTGAGTACTATTCATGGGTTCAATTCAGTCCTGTATCTAACTTCTGTTATAAAATGCCTACTGTGTGCCTGGCACTGTGCCGGGCACTGGAATAGAAATACAAGCGGAAAACAAATACTCTCATCAAGGCCTTGAAATCTGAGGAAGGGGTGGGGCAAATATGAAGACAACCACAGTCCAATGTGGCTGGTGTACAGAGGCGTGTGCTGGGTGGTGCCATCAGCCCAGAGCCGGCGTCGTGTGCCCTTCTGTTCTGCCAGAGTTAGATTTCCATCAAAACTCCTAATATAGGCTCATATAAAACTTGGATGGAAAATTGTATTTCTGCATCTTCTGTAAAGCTTTTATCAAGGAAAGTGTTCACTAGATGGCCTGTTGCATAAAAAGTCCCACAAATCAAGCCTCCTGGAACCAGTGCGAGGAAAAGCTTTCCTCTCTGGCAAAATGCGATGGTGACGTTTCTGTCGGACCATGAGATTCTTGTGACTTCCCCTGTTTCCCTTTTTGCTTTGTTTGCTTGGAAACTCTCACTTAATTCAAGTTTGGTGCATCACCGCCATAACCGTATGTGTCCTAGATCTTTAGTGCGAGGTTCCTTCCTCTACCACGGGCTTCTTTTCTGGTTCTCTTATAGCTGTCTTTTAAAACAAACTGATTGAAATTCTTTTAGAAACAGTCAAATTATATATAATATTACAGCAAAGTTGAGAATGCAGCGTCATTTTATGGGAATAAATTTAGATCTGATTGAATTCTCATATTTTTTTCAGTTGGATTTTCTTCACTGGTGAACTGTTTTTTTACTTATCTTTGAGAGAAAGAGAGAGAGAGAGAGAGCAAAGAAGAGGCAGAGAGAGAAGAGAGAATCCCAAGCAGGTCCCATGCTGTGCCCCACGTGGGGCTCTATCCCACAAACTGTGAGATCATGACCTGAGCTGAAATCAAGAGTCGGACACTTAACCGACTGAGACACCCAGGTGCCCCACTGGCAAATGGTTTTAACACGTCTAAGATTACACGAAGCACATGAGGGTTCATGCCAAAACCCTTGCTGACTTGTCCCTGGCTCTGTCTCTAATCAATCTAGCTGTTTTCCCATTTGCTAGCCTTGCCCGGCCCCTCCCAGCTCTTCCTCCCCCCCACCCTCCCCGAGTCCCTTTGGAACATGAACTTCACCTCCCGCTCTGCTTGCCTAAGCCGTGTGGAGCCTGCTTTTCTGACTGTCGGGAGTCTCTCCAAGACACTGTCCTGGCGTTCCCCACATTGCTCCCACACCCCCTGCTACCCGCCCAGGCCTCATGCAGAATCAGCGAGCTGACTCCACTTCCCACCTGTTTCCCCATCAAGGTGCAAGCAGGATGATCCAAAGAAACACTTTGAATATTTAGGAATTCATGTCTGATGGATGAACCTCGAACTAGCCAAACATCTGGCCCAAACCCCATCTTCAGGGAATGTATCTCCCTAGATAAATGGCAGTCCAAGGAGCCCCGAGAAGTCTCCCAGAGGGCCAGAGAAGGTGGGCTGCAGTTTGTGGGGCTTCTAAGGGGCTGGAGGGGAGACTGTGGGAAGCCATCAAGACCAAGCAGATGTGGGGAAGTGTGAACTAGCCTTTTGCTGCTTCCTCAGCCACATGCTGATGCTCCTCCTTCAAGGTCACTGTCTCATCTTTTCTTTGTGAGCTATTTCCCAAAGAACGATGAAGAAGCAACACTGAACATTGCTTTTCTGGTACTTTCTGTCACTTTCATTTCCATCACCGTTATCCAGGGAAGTTCCTCCTGGTTGAATGGCGGGGTTTGTACGCACAGACTCGAGGCCAAGGCTGATTCTCTGTTATGACATCCTTCTTCCCTGATGAGGAAAGACAGGATATTTCTCTGGTTTCTCTGTCACTGGTGAGTTCTCCCTTCTTCCTCCGTGAAGATAGATGTCATAACAGAGATGAATAGTTAGGTAATTTCTCTCCCTCTATGCAGAGCATGTAAGTAAACATTGCCAGTTGCTGACAGGAAGTTGGTGGGAAGAGGGTAGAAGGTTCCACTTGCCACCTGCCAATAGGAAAAGCAGAGGATGGAGAAGCGCCCACCCACCCCGGCCTGTAGACAGCAGCTGTCCTGAGCGTTTCCCGTCCTCTCAACCCCCCAGCCATGGTCTGTCCCCCCTCTGGTCTATCACTCCTGCAACCAACTTCCTGTCTCCTTGGTTCTTGTTGTGCAACCCACCCTCCCTTCCCTCCATCTCAGAGGAAGGGGTCTATTTCCTCCCCTTCATGCCAAGTCTACCTCTTGGTTCCTCTTTGGCAACGTGTATCATTTGCTGAAGCCCATTCTCTCCAGCATATGGAAGCTCTCCCAACGGGCCATCCAAGCGATGGCTCCCAGGGGCTGTGGAAAACTAAGGCATCACCCCTTCACCTCCATGGTCAGCCCGTGCTCCCTCACCTTTCTTACACATCATCTTACTTGGCCTCCGAACTCATATTTCGTTTGACAGCCTCCTTCAGGTTCTCTCTTTCCTTGGCTTCTGGGATGTCACCTTCTCTTGTTTCTTGGGACATTTCCTTTGCTTATTATTTGTGTGTGTTTATTTATTTAAACTTTGTTCTTAATGTTTTTTTTTTTTTTTTTTTTTTTAGTTTTGAGAGACAGAGGCAGAGAGTGAGCAGGGGAGGGGCAGACATAGAAGGAGACACAGAATCAGAAGCAGGCTCCAGGCTCTGAGCTGTCAGCACACAGCCCGAGGTCAGACTCGAACCCACAAACCGTGAGATCATGATCTGAGCTGAAATAAGACACTCCACTGACTGAGCCACCCAGGAGTCCCCCTTGGCTTATTTTGCTACCTCTTCTTTCTGTCTACTCTTAGGTCTGGGTTGCGTATCATCTGAGAATGCACTCACTTGTATGAGAATATCCACTAACAGTGACTTCAATGAAGAGGAGTCAGACACTCCTGAAGGTGACAAGAAGCCGGCATTGCTTTGTTGATCAGTGACGCCATGTTGGACCCGGAGGGGCCAGCTTTCATTCTCATGCTGATCACCTCAAGCTTGAAAGCCGCTGCCTCTTACGGCCTGTGTTCTATTGGCATCCCAAGCAGGGAGGAAGTGCAGGTGCCAAAACCACGCTGCCCACATCCTTCCCAGCAGCCCCGGCAGAATAACTCTTTTGTCTCCTGGCCAGTCGACTCACCTCCACACCTAAGTGAAACTGGAGAGATAGGGCGTGTGTAGCAAATGGAAATGGGGCTGTCTTTACCATCGTGGTGAGCCAAGCCAGACTGGTCGCCTGGGGCCTGGAGAAGAGTGTGTCTTCTCAGATGTTAAGGAGGTACCACGTACAGTGGGTGGAGCTGTCCCTCAGCAAGGTATGTCCAAGTCCTAACATCCTGTACCTGTGAATATGACCTTATTTAGAGTAGGGTCTTAGCATTTATAAATAGGTTAAGGACCTCGAGATGAGACCATCTTGGGTTGAGGGTGGACCCCAAATCCAGGCACTGGTATCCTTGTAAGAGAAAGGCGACTGAGACTTGAGACCCAAAGACACACGGGGAAGAGACACGAGGGAGAAGGCCATGTGGGACAGGTGCAGAGACTGGAGAGATCCAGTTATAAGCCAAGGATCACCAGAAGCCCCCAGAAGCTGGAAGGAGCCAGGAAAGTTCCCCTCTAGAGCACTTGGAGAGAACATCACCTGGCCAACATCTTGATTTTAGACTTCTGGTCTCCAGCACTGAGAGACTAAATTCGGCTGTTCAAAGGCACAAAATGTTTGTGGTCATTTATTACAGCCACCCTAGGATCAAATGTGCCACCCGACTCCCCGAGCCCCAGATTGGAGTTCCGTGAGCAGGCAAGATGGAGCAGCTGGGGAGTGGCTGGTGGGCACACGATGAACAATGTCTCTTCTGTCCTTGATGATTTTGTTTCACAATCAATTTTCCCAGTTTGACCTCACCAACTTCCATGACCTCAGCTTTCCCTTAGAGCCAGAGACCCTCAAATCTCTCTCTTCACCAACCCCTTCTCCCCTGTGCTCCAGACCCATCTCTCATTTATGACGGACTCCCAGAAATGCCACTGGACTGTCTCGTGGGATGTTCAGGCAGGTCTTGAATGGACTCAGCACGACTTGAATCAAAGCAACCTTCCTTCCTAAAACCAGGGGCTTCTGCTTCATCCCCCCTGGTACGGAAGCACATAAAGTGTTTCAGCCTCCATCTTATCTGGGGGAAGCACCAAGAACCTCCATGAAGGTTGACGTTCCAAACTTGTCTTGCAACTGCATTTGTCCATTAAGGAAATTTTGGAAGGGATGTGTGTGTCACAACACTTCGAAACACGTCTTGTTGGGACATAGATATACCACCATGACAATACCTTACATACAGAGTTCTAGCAACTATCAAACACAGGCTGTTAAATATTGTTATGATTCAAATTAGAAACAAAACTTCTCGCTTCCCTTCCATATAAGCTTCAGAGTCCATCTAGTTAAAAAGTGTCCTATGTGTGCAGGGCGGGTTGCTGAAATCTCTAAAAGCTGGTTATCATTTACAACCACTTAAAAGTGTGACTTGGGATTTTTCTCTGCAAGGTAGAGCTGGGGCAGGTGTAAAATGGGTTCCTAATCCCTACTTTCAAGTGTGCTGTCTGTCAAAATAACTTCTTTGTTTACATTTGTCGGCTTCCTGTTACATCGCACATAATGTAAATGATAACCAACGACAATCCCACTTTATCACTCAGGTAACCTAAGATTTCACGGGAAGAATGCCAGGTGCTTGTTTATAAAGGCTAACACTGGGAACCTGTGTGGTTCCATCCGTTAAACTTATGACTCTCGAACTCGGCTCAGCTCATGATCTCAAAGTTTGTGAGTTCAAGCCCCGCATGAGGCTCTGCACTAACTGTTTGAAGCCTGCTTGGGATTCTCTCTTTCCCCTCCTGTCTCTGCACCCCCCCACCCTCCTGCCTCTCTCTCAAAAACAAACTTTAAAAAAATAGAAAGGCTAACACTAGTGGCTTGTAAGGGGAAGTCTCACACCTCTGAAGTCTCAATTCTCTACGCTTTCTCCTGTACCCAAAGCAGGGTTGGACAAGATTGCCTTTCCCTTTTCAATGTGTGTTTTCTGTGCTCCGTGGCTTGCCCTTGCTCCTCCCAGGGTCTAAAAAACTCAGCCCTCTTCAGCCCTCCTTAGACCTCAGGATTCAAAGCATGTGTCTGTTTCTAATGTAACTTCATCGGTCCATTACTACTTGTGCACATGTTGGCTTCTACCTGTTTAGCTAACCCTCTAAAGGTAAAGGCCATGTGGATTTATTCACGTTAATCATGTATTTATCCATGCATCATTCCCAAATATAGAGGAAGACCTTACTGGGACAAAGTAATGATAATAAGATGCAGGAGCTCACAGTTCTGTGTAAGATACCTACATATTTATAAAAATATGATCCTGTGCTAAATATTATGATAGATGTTATCAGAGAGTATGGGAAATGGGGTCTTTGGGGGATGGTAAAGAGAGTGAGAAGGATAAGGAGAAGGGAGGGAGAGGGGATTCCTGGAAGGAATCCAAACTCTAAACACTAAAGGAGTTTTAAAGTACAAGAGTTACCCAGTGAGTAGTCTGGTATGATTCCTCTTACATTCCCTAGCATCGATCACATGCGTGGTATACACAAGGAAACCAATAAATGCTTATTCAATAGAGGGATGGAGAGGTGAATAAACAAATGGATAGATGGGTGGATGGATGGATGGATGGCTCAGTGGATGGATGGATGGATGAATGAATGGATGGATGGACAGATAGATGGATGAATGGATGGATGGATGGATGGATGGATGGATAGGTGGATGGATGGATGGATGGATGGATGGATGGATGGATGGATGGATGAGTGGATGGATGAGTGGATGGATGGATGGGTGGATGGATGGGTGGGTGGATAGATGGATGGGTGGATGGATGGGTGGATAGGTGGATGGATGGGTGGGTGGGTGGATGAGTGGATGGATGGGTGGATAAATGGATAGATGGATGGGTGAGTGGATGGGTGAGTGGATGGATGGGTGGATGGATGGGTGGATGGATGAGTGGATAGATGGATGGGTGAGTGGATGGAT